>NW_021465864.1:0-436 GCF_001605985.2 Dendrobium catenatum
TTTAAATTATGATTTATGCATTCATGTTTTGAGTTTTTTGGGTAGAAGATAATTATAAAAATCTGAAGAAAATATATATATTTTTTTTTTTTTGGATTTTTCATGTTTGCCCGGAATTTTCAAAGGACCAGATATATTTAATTTTGTTAAATTTAATAAGTTTTATTGTTTGTTTCTTTACATTTATATGGTTGATTCTATAAGTTTTATATTTTGGTCCTTTTTTTGAATAGATATATAATCAGATTAATGTTAAGGCAACTTTGAGTTGAAATATTATGGAGAGATATTTCAAACGATCATCAGTTTTAAAAACATCAAATGACAATAGCAATCAAGTTGAAGATCATAAAGAAAAGCGCATTCGAGTGGAAACTGATTTACCTAACAATATAGAACTAAGCGTTGAAAATCTTCCATCTGATCCAGGACTACG
>NW_021465865.1:0-305 GCF_001605985.2 Dendrobium catenatum
ATCTCTTATGGTTTTAGGCTCGGGCCACTCGTTGATCTCTCTAACCTTCTCGGGGTCGGCTGAGATTCCTCGAGATGAGATTATAAATCCGAGAAAGGTCACACTATTAGTAAGAAACACACACTTCTGAGGGTTCGCATATAACTGTTCTTTCCTCAATATCTCACATACTTGTTTCAAGTGTTCCAAATGTTGGTCTACAAATTTACTATAGATTAGAATATCATCAAAGTAGACGACTACGAATTTTCCGAGGAAGGGTCGTAGAACTTGGGTCATAATCCGCATGAAAGTGCTAGGAGCGT
>NW_021465866.1:0-685 GCF_001605985.2 Dendrobium catenatum
TCATCTCATATCTTGTTATTATCTTTCATATATTTTAAGATCTTTCTGAACAGAATAAGAAGATTAATATGCACATAAATTAAATATTTAGGAGTGATTTTGTTGCTCTTTATATGCAGTGTTCGACACATGTTAGGCTGGACACACATTGGGTAATAAATGTAGGTTCTTAAATAGCTCTTTTATTGGTAAATTTAAACTCAAATTTAATTTGTAATTTGGTTTAATTGTGTTATTTTCTATTTTATGTAATGTTATGTGCATAGTGCAATATACAATAAAGGAGTATGAACTCTATTGATGATGAATTTGAAAGTGGCAAAACTTCAACAGAGCTTAATCCATAAGAGAAATCTATTGTGAAATCATTTGACTAAGGTTTCGTTTGGGACAACTTTCGTATTATTTTCTAAAATGTTTTTTTAGTATAAAAATTTTAAATTCAAGAAACTTTAGTACTAAAAAGTTGTTTTAGAAAGTAAGAAGAAAATCGTCCCAAATGAAAGATAAATTAGAAAGATCATATGAATGTGGAGAAAATATTATATTTAAATATAATTATTATAATGTCAATAACAATGGATTATATTTAAGAGTGGATGTTTTTCTCTCAAGTAGTCTTACTTTTAATAAGAATGTATTTGTTTTGGCATGTAATAATAATATTGCAAGTTGTGTCACAAAG
>NW_021465867.1:0-1179 GCF_001605985.2 Dendrobium catenatum
AAAAGCTAAAAATAGTCCTCTGACTATAAATAAATGTCCAATTTAACCTCAGAATTTCGTATTGCCCTATTTTAGTCTCTCGACTATTAGAAAATGATTCAATTTATTCCTAGAGCTTAAAATAAGAGTTAAAGTTAATTCCAAAGTTAAATATAAAAATTGTTTTAGGTATTACAAAGAAATATGAGATTACATTATTCTATTTTATCATTTAATAAATTATAGTATATAGTTAATCTAACAAATAATAAGGGTGAATAAACAGTGAAAAAAATTAATATTTTTTAAAGCAAAATCTAACATTGCTCTTATTTATCATATTTTAATATAAATTATAGTATATAGTTAATCTAACACAAAGTTAATAATGTTAGTTTTTGCTTTAAAAAATATAAATTTTTTTCACTATTTATTCACCCTTATTTTATACTAGACTAGCTATATACTATAATTTATTAAATGATACAATAGAGCAATGTAATCTCATATTCCCTTGTAACACTAAAAATATTCTTCATATTTAACTTTGAAGTTAACTCTTATTTTAAGCTCTAGGACTAAATTAGCTTAATTTCTAATAGTTGAGGGACTAAAATGAGGCAATGATAAACTATGGGATTTAATTGGACATTTATTAATAGTAGGGAGACTATTTTGAACTTTTACTCATAATAATTCTATGATCAACAAGTATTATCATAGCAACTTTTCCTCTTAACAGTTCAAGTAGCCGTTGACTACCCACTTAAGAATAGAACCACAGTTATAGCAAAGATCATATAATTATACTGACTAGTATAATTTAAATTTTATGTTATGAAATATAAGCTACAGGTTTAAATAATAATATTTAACAAATACATATTTTAGCATGGTTCCTTGGTTTATTCAAGTATTGTTGCTCAAAAAGGAGAATATTACATAAGCCAATATTTGATATGACAAATTTTATTTTTTCCTGTAATAAATGTTTAATAAATGTTTAAAATTGTGCAATTGGGTATTGAGGTATTTTTTGTTCGTGAGGCGAGACGTAAGACTCAAGGCATTTTGAGGCGTGAGCCTCAAAATAAAAAATTTGCATAAAGTGCAAATAAAGGTTAAAAGTGATTTTTTTCGTGAGGCGAGGCGTAAGCCTCAAGGCATTTTGAGGCGTGAGCCTCAAAAAAAAAAAAAAAG
>NW_021465868.1:0-604 GCF_001605985.2 Dendrobium catenatum
GAATCATCAGCTTCCTCTTCAAGTTATGGATCAAACCTGAGAGCCATTCTAAAACTCATGAAATTTATTGCATAGTCACCACCAGATAAACCATCCTTGGGTTCTAAAGGAAGCTCTCATGGAGAGCAATAAAGCAAAACTAAGTTCATGAGTAATCTCGAACCTGTTTTGTTTTCCTTCGGTTTTGGTGTTTCCTCGTTTTGGTTTCGCCCCTCTCCGGTGTTCGCCAGAATGGCTCCGATTCGTTTAAACGACCCTGTTTTTTAGGGGGCTCGTCTCATTCATGCTCTTTTTCAGAAGCGCTTGCTGGATCCAAATCGTCTTCGTCTTTTCCGGAGATGCGGTCCTCCACATTTCGTGGTTTACCTTCACTGTGGATTTTCGACCAGGAAATTAATGAATTGGTCTCCCCCTTTCAGTTTTCTCTTGTTGGGGTTTTCTTTACTAAGAGCACATCTCTTGATTATATTAGAAATTTTTTCTTTAACCTTAAATTAAACCGTGAAGCTTCAGTTACTTTGTTAGATCCTTCGCACATTTTAATCAAACTTGTAAATGATTTGGATAAATGTAGGGTGTTCTGCCATCGTTCCTATCTTGTTTT
>NW_021465869.1:0-1531 GCF_001605985.2 Dendrobium catenatum
CAGATCGCAACAGTGAATGAGGATGACTCAATGTCTGTCTGACCATATTCAAAACGGCAAAACAAAGAGTAAAAGTCACCTCTACAACCACCCAACGCACAAATGCGTGGTGCTGTAGGGGAAAGAAAAGTAAGTAATCCATCATTTAAGAAAATCTCAAATTTATATTTCAATTATCACATGGTAGAGGACAAATCGTCGCGGCCATGAGTAATCAAAACATAAGTAGGACTTCTTAGGTAAAATTGAAATCATATAACATGAGCAATCGACTGATGTATATCTCTCTAAGAAGAGGAACATATGAACAGCCGAGTAGAAAGAATAATCTCATATTAAAGGGATATCAATAGAAGTGGCAAAGGGGACAAACTTGCCACTAAGAACAACAACCATCAAGGATCAATGATTACTAAAGGAACACTCAACTACCACCTAGTGCAGCTACCGAGGCGATAAGAAGAGGACAAGAAACACTCTACTACCGCTCAGGGCATCTGCAGGGGCGATAAGAAGAGGACGAGAAACTCAGCAACCCCCCAACGTGCATGTGCGTGGTACTGTGAGAAAATCAAAGAGGTAGGTAATTTATTATCCAAGAAATCTCAAACTTATACTTTAGTTACCACATGGTAGAGGACAAATCGTCGTGGCCATGAGTAATCCAGATACAAGTAGAATTTTCTTAGGTAAAATGAAATCACACAACCTGAAGCAATCGACTGATGTATATCTCTCTAAGAAGAGGAACATACAATCGAAAGAATAATCTCATATTAAAGGAATAGAAGTAGAAGTGACAAGGGGACACACTTGTCACTAAGAACAATAATCATCATCTCAAAAATTAGTTATTACTAAAGAAATCACAATGGTAACACCCATGCTAACTGATAGGACCCTGTGAAAAGTGCAAGCAATATTTATACATTTAGAGATATTGCACTTGCAGCTAAGGACAAAACCTCCGTGAGAAATCATGTCACTAAAGGAAGAAATGAATTGACTTTCTACTAGAAGATCAAAATCCACTAGGAAATGATGTTAACATCTAGAGCAAGATGTACCACATCATAAGTGAGGGAGAACAACATCCCATTATAAGTTATCATAATAGAAGAAATGGACGCATTCATCTCCTAAGCACTCATCAAAATACTTTAAGGAGATAAAAAGAAGAGAATTTGGAGGGATTTTGGACTCTTGAAGTGTAGAACCGAGTTCCACTTGTGACAAGGGCAACTGATTCTACTCATCAAAGAGCTTCCCTCTCTTTTTTTATTATCATTTTTTTATTTTCAAATTATATTCACAGTTATGGATCAAGTATACTGGAACATAAAGAGGAGAAAATTATTGGCTTTGATAACCCAGACCATACTCGCCACATAAGTAAAACTAGGGAAAGAGAAAGATCATATACAGGATATGTAAAGGAACTAAACATTGGCTTTGGTAACCCAGACCACATTCAACTCATATGAATGAACTGGAGAATACAAATATCATAACAGAATTTGTAGAAAAATTC
>NW_021465870.1:0-283 GCF_001605985.2 Dendrobium catenatum
AGCTTTTCCAATGTCTGCAAATATATAATCAATACATCATAATATCAATCACATATTTTCAACCAAGTAGTTATATTAAAAAATAAATTTAGAAAATAAAGTGGAAAAATAAAATCAGAAAGAACACATCAGATATATAGTGGTTTGGTCCAACCTGACCTATGTCCACTCCTCGGAGGCACACTCTGAGAATTGCACTAAATCTTTAGTGACTCTCTTTTAGTCCCCCATAACTAGGCAGAGAAGTCCTTATAAAATTACTTCCACCATCCCCAGTGCGGTG
>NW_021465871.1:0-301 GCF_001605985.2 Dendrobium catenatum
ACTGCCGGCGGGTGTTCAACGATGGATCTAAATCGAAAATGTTGAGAGAAGTCTCTAGGAGTCCTCACATAAAATCTTAGGGATTTGGTAGACTACAGAGAGAGAGAGAACAAGAAAAGATCCTCAAGAAGACCTCAAATTCTCCTATTTAAACCTCTAAGACTTATAATCAATGGCCAAGATCAACTCTAGAGTGGTTTGGGAGGGAAATCAAAAAAAAAATTAATCATGGTTTCAATCAATAGAGTAATAGGAAAGAGTTTGAATGGATTCAAGAGCTTTAAATAGGATTTAAATGGGC
>NW_021465872.1:0-455 GCF_001605985.2 Dendrobium catenatum
GATTGATTTGAAAATGAAGATTAAATGATAGAGGAAAAAAAATATTCAATTGGCGACATTACACATCTTTTCAAATGTTTGTGGCTCACTTTATGTATCTATTTGTATTTGAGCTAATTTTGTGCCTCTTTTGAATTTGCGAACCATTGCACATTCTTTCAATTTTTGTACACATTATATATCTTTTTTTAATATCTCCCATTTTTTAATTGATATTTTCTTAATTAATAGTCTAAAAATCAAATTTCTCTAATTATAAAGATAATTATATTGAAAAGAGAAATAAAAAATAATAAAGCATCAAAATTGCAATAATAATATTTAATTTTTTTGCCTAAGAAATATGAGATTGATATCCTTAACTTGATCGATTTATAAGTTAAATTAAAATTTTAAAAAATTAGATTTCATAATGAAATTAATTTTGTATTGCAGGTTAATTTTTAACACTTATT
>NW_021465873.1:0-293 GCF_001605985.2 Dendrobium catenatum
TGTGCTCAGTTGGGAGAACCTGGGAGCAATCCAAGTTGAAACAGCGTGTGTGCTGAAATTGGAAGAAAAGCTATTTCCAGATTCTGCCAGCTGGTCTCCTGTTGCTTAAGTTGGAAACAGAGTAGGGAATGGAGAAGCAATGGAGGCCCTTTTAGGTTTTAGCCTGCCACCCTTTCTCCCTTGTACTCTGGGAGTTGGTCTCTACTCATAACTGGGGATTATAAGAGAACCTCTTGGGGTGAATGCACATACTAAGTCTTTGCACAGCAAGGGTGCACCTATCGTGGGAGCAT
>NW_021465874.1:0-263 GCF_001605985.2 Dendrobium catenatum
TAACCCGTACACCCCTCCTCTTTCAAATTTTTGAACCAAGTCCATTCCAAGTCCTTTGAATGCATCGGATGACCCCTTGGATACCCAAGAGACCCCTCTTGGAGACCCAAGCCTTGGGCTTACTTGGGTTAGCCATATGGCTTGACCCAAGTGACCAAAGAGAGGCCTCCCTTGAGCCATCTTTTGATCTTAATCAAATTGAATTCAAATCGAGGTGCCATTGAGTTCCCATTGACTCAATACACCTTCCTTGACCAGCCCAA
>NW_021465875.1:0-328 GCF_001605985.2 Dendrobium catenatum
CCTCGACCAGTACCATTCCTCGTAGTTCATGCAAATAAATAGAAGAAAATAAGGTAAAATAGAGAATTAGAAAGCATATTTAATAATTAATAATAAAATAATTGAAATTTACTTAAAATAAAGACGTACCTTTCTTCGGGCTTGAGCACTGGCTGGATTGACTTTGCTTTTAAAACCTTTCACTTTTAAACACATATTTCATATTCATTTCATGGCACAAGAAAGTGGAAATAAAAGGGGGAAAGAGAGGTAGAGAGAGGGGAAGAGAATTTTACTTTTCAACAATCACCTAAATAACTTATTCTCCAAAATCCACACACCTCATCTC
>NW_021465876.1:0-215 GCF_001605985.2 Dendrobium catenatum
TGAAGGGGACCAATGCACCCCAATTCTTTCATCCGTCTGTCTTTAGCTCCTCTTGTGTTTACATTTTTCACCTTATGAACATCTGACTTCGTTCCAGAAAAATGCAACACTCTTGGGGTCAATTTTTGAGCAGGGGAAGCAGTAGCTTCACCACGTTTCCGCCGCCTGGTGCCAGGCAATTGTGTAGACCCCAGCATAGAGCAACTCTCCACCAC
>NW_021465877.1:0-307 GCF_001605985.2 Dendrobium catenatum
AAATATTTTGTTTTTTAATAAAATATATAAAGATTTTTAAATTACTTTTAATTTTAAAAAATAGTTTTATATTTTAATTAAATAAATAAAATAAATCCTCACACGATTCGCTTTATTTATATTTTAATGTTTTCTTCCGATCAAATCCACATAGTCGGATATTATACTGCCCCGAAGAGCAGACTGATATCTTCCTATTGATTTGAATGAAAGAAAATGACAATTCATTCTTCTAACCAGGTGCAGCATAGGGAATATACGAATCATCCCAAAGGATGATTAGTATATTATCCTATCGACCCGATTA
>NW_021465878.1:0-214 GCF_001605985.2 Dendrobium catenatum
AAATGAGGCGGAAGAGGCTTCAACTTCTCTTCTTCCATCTGTCGTACACCTAAATCCCCATACTCTTGCCGCAAGAATACCCCAAGCTCTGATCCCAAACTTCCTCAGCTTTCTCATAGGCCTCCTCTAACCCAACGCAAGCATGCCTACTCCAAATCCCTACCTCCTTTCGATCTTGGTAGCTTGAACCTAGCCATAATCTGACCTCATCATA
>NW_021465879.1:0-229 GCF_001605985.2 Dendrobium catenatum
TTATTATTGGTTTCAACAAAAATTTGGGTATTTCCCTACCCATACCCAACTCCAAGCTCGCACAAACATCGTGCTAAATAAACCCTGAGATTATAATGCGTATAGAACTTCTTAACGAGCTTCAACTTTTATTTCAGTTGAATATGATGTTAATGTTCTTAATATTCATTATTATTGAAGTACGTTAATCTGTCTTAAAGATATGTTTATATATATATATATATATATA
>NW_021465880.1:0-267 GCF_001605985.2 Dendrobium catenatum
CTCTTACTCTTTCCCTTGCTCTCTCCTACTCTCTCTTGTTCTTTCTCTAGATTGCTCTTTCTCTAACTTACTCTCACTTGCTCTCTCTCTCTCTCTCTCTTACACTCCCTTGCTCTTTCTTGCTCTCTCTCTCTCTCTCTCTCTCTCTCTCTCACTCTCTCCCTCTCTCTCTCTTTCCCTCTCTCTCTCTCTCCCTCTCTCTCACACACTCTATCTCTCTCTCTCTCTTGTGCTCTCCCTTGCTCTCTCTTTATCTAGTTTGCTCTC
>NW_021465881.1:0-256 GCF_001605985.2 Dendrobium catenatum
AATTCATCATAAGTTAAGTCACATACCTCTTCTTGAACTCATTGATCAAAATTATCTGCCATCAAGTAAAGGTTGATGACTTCTTTTTCTTTTTCAGTCTCAAATGAGTCTGAAGTTGAGTCTGCCCAGAAAGCACTTTCAAACTTCTTCTTGCCCTTCTTTACCATTGGTTTCTCATCCACCTTCTCCTTGCTAGGAGTGGATTTGAGTTTTGGGCATTCAGTCTTGATATAACCTGGTTTCCTGCATTCATAAC
>NW_021465882.1:0-221 GCF_001605985.2 Dendrobium catenatum
GGCCCAACGTTTTGTTCAAGGCCCGACGTTCAGGCCTGACGTCTTCATCTGAGGTCCTCACCTTCGCCAGAGGCCCTAACATTCGCGAGAGACCCTCACTTTTACCAACGGCCTTCACCTTCCAGCGGCATTCACCTTCGCCAAAGGCCCTCACCTTTGTCAGAGGCCCTTGTCTTCGCCAGATCATCATCAAAGGTCGTGTGCTCCACCAGAACATCACA
>NW_021465883.1:0-261 GCF_001605985.2 Dendrobium catenatum
CAAAGAGCGATGACTCGAATCTTTGATGATCTTATCTATAAGCATGTAGAATGTTATGTGGATGATTTGGTTGTAAAAAGCAAAAATCAACATGAACATGTAAATGATCTCAAAATTGTATTCGAAAGAATTCGTAAATTCAATTTGAAAATAAATCCGCTTAAATGTGCTTTTGGTGTGTCATCCGGTAAATTTCTCGGATTTATTGTACGCCATAGAGAGATTGAAATTGATCCTGACAAAATTCAAGCAATAGTGGAA
>NW_021465884.1:0-354 GCF_001605985.2 Dendrobium catenatum
AATGACAGGATTAGAAAGAATTTTGAGAAGCGTGGGTGTACTCGGATGCGCGACATGTTCACAGATATTAGAAATTCTGGGAAACAATCATTGTGGATTGGAGAGGTTATATGGGCTGAGTTGAATGCAGCTTGGGGCAGCTAAGAGTACTGTAGGAGGAGAGTTCAAAATCGACAGAACAAAGCTTCTGATGTTGGTGGGTTGGGTAGTTCACTTCAAACAGGCGGCTCTGTTCCACATACTGAGCACAGGCATCGTTTGGTAATGGATTTTAAATATTTTTTAAAATTGTTCTTTAATCTGTATTAATAAAATTTTCTTAATTCAAACAAAAAGTGATGCTTGGTAGAGAAC
>NW_021465885.1:0-209 GCF_001605985.2 Dendrobium catenatum
CATGTCGCTAGAGTCTTCGGTATGACCAAAAATGCCCAAATCATCCAGCATATCCTTCGATCTTCAATCATTCCTAAAGCTGGTGATATGATCAATATTACCCTTCTCCTTTCTGTTCTAACCTTTTTGATTATGGAATGTCATCCTATCGACGAAGCCCAACTTATCATAAATTATCTCTATGGGCTTTCAGAAATAGGACACGCTGA
>NW_021465886.1:0-219 GCF_001605985.2 Dendrobium catenatum
ATTCATTCAAGACTCATTCAAGAAGAATAAACAGATCGTGGACAGATGGCCATTGGAGGAGATTCTCTTTGTAAATGACTTTCATAAAGTGGTTTTTAATCATGTTCATAGAAATTGTAATAAGGTGGCCAACTTATGTAATACCATGGCTAGTAGTAGGAGCTTTTTCTTTGATAGCTTTACTTTTAGTAGCATTCCTTCCTTTCTTTTATTTGCTAT
>NW_021465887.1:0-332 GCF_001605985.2 Dendrobium catenatum
TTAATTTAAACTTTTTGAATTTTTCTTTTTCATTTTATGTAATTAACTTTGTTATTGCAATTATATTTAAATCTCTTTCAAGATCAGTTATTATGGTTTCTCATTTGACATCATTCATTTCATTGTTCTTATTCCCTTTTGTTATTATCAAAAGGGGGAGTAATATTATTTTGTGTTGTATTTTATTTTGGTATTGTATTTCGTGTTCTTGTATTCATGTGTTTGTGTTTTTATTTTGTATCTTGTATTTGTGTTTAAATATATATAAAAAAACAAATTTGTGATCTTTATGGAATTTTCCTTCATTCACTTGTTTATTCTTTTAGGGGGGG
>NW_021465888.1:0-226 GCF_001605985.2 Dendrobium catenatum
CCTGAATGCAAACTGGATGATTTAAAATTGGCTTGATTGTCCAAGCCAATCTCACAATCGTCCCGGCCGATCAGTTTAAATAAAAGGAAGATCATCCAGAGCATCTCCCTGAATTTGAGCTGGCCGATATTTATCATCTAGAAGTAACTTAAGGTTTTTGATTAGATCATCCTGGCTGTTCCTACGATTGTCTAGGATGATATGATCGTATCAATCATCCTTAATT
>NW_021465889.1:0-215 GCF_001605985.2 Dendrobium catenatum
CGATCAATTATTTTTCAAATCAAATTAAGGTTTCATTTCAAATAGCATTTCAAATAGCATTAGGCCACAGTTTTTTCATTGATTTTAATTATATTAAAAAATTATTTTATAAAGCAGTAAGAAAGCAATTTCAAACGAAACCTAAATCAAATTAAATTTTAATTTATTCAATTTGATTTAGTTTTAAATAAATCAAAAAATAATTAATTTTAATC
>NW_021465890.1:0-249 GCF_001605985.2 Dendrobium catenatum
TTTTACATTTAAAATATAATTTAAGTGTTAATTAATAATTTATGAGTAATTAAATATATATAATATTTTAGGACATAATAAGTTGACTGAACGTTCATAAAATTAACTTTGCCAAAAAAATTTTGATGTACAAATTATAAACAACATAAAAATTTATAAAATGTCTGAATTAGGAATCAACATTCCAACAACAATAAGAACATTGTATTGAAAATCACATTCAGATAGAGAGTGTTTGTGAATTAAGCA
>NW_021465891.1:0-293 GCF_001605985.2 Dendrobium catenatum
AGTGTTTTATACCCTTTAATCGGTAGTATACTTGTGCTTGTCATAGGTTGTAACTACCTTTCTTCCGCAGGTTATTTTATTCATTTCATTCTTGGATAATTTGGCCGGTATCTAAAAAATTTTTAGAGGTCTTATTTTGGACCCCGTTAGAAAACTAATGAGGAGCTCCTTTGTAATGACCTTTTTGTAAAATAAATACCTGTGCTTATTCGAATGTTGTAGTTACATTTTTCTTGTAGCTTGATGTTTGACTTAGCACTGGGTCCAAAATCTCTTTTCTCGATCTTTAGTAA
>NW_021465892.1:0-360 GCF_001605985.2 Dendrobium catenatum
TCTGTACAGCATGTCATTAACAAATGCGTATCTCAACACCATTTTTTGAATTTGTGCGGCCATAGACTTTTCTATCAGGAGTTTATTTTCCTTGAAGTAGTCAATGAATGGCTGTCTCCAATCATTTTTGACTTCAATACCTAAACAATGCCACCACGATTCTGAAGCTTGACTAGCTTTACGTCTCTTGGCCATATGATATTCTTCTGGATAATTCTCCATAACGATTTGATGGAGAGGTTGAGGGTCAACTGGAGTTTCATCCTGCTGACTTGAATCTGGAATTCCTTCTGCCCTCGGGAATTGTAATAGAGCGGGCTCCAAGACCGTACGAGTGTAAACCCCGATGAATATAGGACT
>NW_021465893.1:0-302 GCF_001605985.2 Dendrobium catenatum
TTAATTATTATTATTATAATTATTTTTTAATTATAATTAATTATCATTAATTATAATTGATTATAATTTATTAATTAATTATAATTAAAAAAATGAAATCCTTCTCTCCCTCGATCTTCGAGCCAACGTCTACAACCCCGCGAAGGTATGCATTTTCCAAACTCAGATTGTCGCTTTTGTTGTATGCGGCGGACCGGAAAATCGCCTATACACGCCTTTATTGCGCGGGGTGGGATGGTACCCCGATTCGACGCCTACGACGAGACGAGCAATCGCCTAAACTCTACTTCGGCGTTCGTGGC
>NW_021465894.1:0-2652 GCF_001605985.2 Dendrobium catenatum
TACATTACAGTACTGGCTACAGACTGAAATATGGAATAAGGCAGTTTAAATAACTAGTCATGATTATACAAAAAATAAAAATAAAAATATTTATAGACTCTAATAAATGAGATCCTAACTCAGCTACTTAACTAACTCTTTCCCTTTTCCAAATCCTAAAATAGAATGAAGATAAACTATGAGCCAATACAACTTAAAAGGCCACAGTCATCGATTTAATCTTCCAAATAATTCATTTATAACACATTTAACTGAATTTAAAAATTGTTTATGAGAAATGTAACATATTAAGCATGATAATACTTTTAGATATCTGAATTAAAAAATATTGTGCACTAAAAGTAAATAAACACACACTTCATAGATCAAAGAAGAAAATAACAAATTTTTTTAAGCTCTTATATTACCCATAAGAATAAAATTTAAAGAATTCAAGCTCATATGACTCTCATAATGACTTATAAAAAATAAGTCCTTACGCTCCCAATGCCCATCACTAGAACATAATGTGCTTATAACATGCTATAGGAAAACTAGTTATTTCAGGTAGACTTTCTGACAGATAAATGACCACTAAAAATATCAGCGAAAATACAGGCAATTTTTTCGACAGAAGCTATCTAGCAGGGTTTATGGCAGATTAGTCACTAGAAACTTTTTGGTGAATCCTTCGAGTAAGCCGCTGATTAACTTAAAGCTGCTGAAATGTGCAGGCAAAAAAACTCATTTCATAATTTAACAAAATGCTTTAATGATAGGAGGTGGAATATATTAATGATTAGAAATTTACTATTTTAGAATGTAACCAGATTATTAGAGATTGTTTAGAGCAATATTTTGATCCTTTAATTGTATTGCAGCATTTTTTATGTCATAATTGTTTTTTAGATAATTAAAATGACATATTTTTCAAAACCCCTAGTGTCAAATTTTTAAAAAATACCTAAATTTATGGAATAATATTCTTTGTAAGATATAAAAAATTACACCATGAAAGCATTACATATATTAAGTATCCTAATTTCTGCTTAACATAATTATAAATTAAATAAAATAATTTTAAAAATTCATATTGTTTAAAAATTGACATAGAAAAAGCCAACCTAATCTCGTGCTATAATGATTTTCAAAACTAGTTCTACATCTAAAATGGATCAAAGTCATAAAATACTAGCTTTCTCACTCTAGAAATTTTCGTTCCCCCGATCACTAGTTGTCAACCTTTGAGGATCGATATTTTGATTTTTTATTTAAAATGATATTTTTTAATAAGAAAAATTTCGGTCAACACCACAACTCCAATCACGTAAGCCACAACGTCGCATGCCACACCCCCCGCCCCCCCCCATCCAAACACTACAACATTAAATTTAAATGGTTAAATTCTAGAGAGCATAAAGTCGACACTGCCAGACCTAACATCATAGTGCCTTAGGGAAAATTCTGCGTTTTTGTAAATCATGCAAATATACCACTTTACCCATTTCAAAATATTTGCATACTTTCATATGCATACCAAATATTTCCAAACACATATATACAGGTTCAAAATTAGAAATTCAATGGATTACCTTAAATCAAATCAGTTCAAAATAGGTGGAACGATGCACAGATCTGTAGGTTTTATAGAACAACTCTTATACTATTGGATTCTTCCAACTCCAAATATTTAATGTGTTATATATGATGCATATTTGCTAAATTGAGCTAATGCCTTCCCCTGCATAAAAACATCCTTTGAAACCAACGATAAACACTAGTGGAATCATTTCAACTAGCATATTGTCTCTTATCATTCTTGTACCTATCACTCATATTTATGTGTGCTAGATCTTCATAAAAAACTAGGACGTTAAACTTATAACCTCTAAATTATCGCAAATGTTCCGACACGCAACATATATTTATATAATAAAAAGCTTCACCTTCCTTCCCATGCATTAATCTGACTCCTCGAGCACTGCATGCTCATGAGCTTGCCTGCATTTCTTGTCGAAGGTGTGAAAACCTCTCTCTCTCTCACACACACACACACACTATTGATATATACATAAGACACAAATAAAACAAAAAAATAATAATTAAATAATATACCTGCTCCGCCCCATTCCCCACGATCTCGGTACGACTGGCACGACACATGTTGTTGCCCATGTTGCTCGTCCTCTCCACGCCCTCTACCCTCTTCAGTAAAAAGGAGAAGAGATGAGGGCTTCGGGCTGCTCGACTCTGCCTCCTCCAGCAATTCTCCCTTCTAGTTGATCGGAAGTTACAACATTTCGGTCGGAAGCAACGGACGAAAGCTCACTTGCTGTGGAAGAAACTTCCCCCTCACGCTGATTCTTTGGCTCTTTGTGGTTGTGCGACTTCCTTCCTGTCTAATCTAAAGTCACTGTATTTTGATCGGAGGCAAGAAAGGAGAGCTCGCTCGCTGCGATTGTAACTTTCCTCCCTTCCACCGCTTCTTTCGATCATTCATCGCTATGCGACTTCGCTCCTCTGATGCCTTCCCTTTCCCATCGGATCGAACATTGTGACATTTTGATCAGAAGCAAACACAGGAGCACGCTAGTGGTGAAGGTAACTTTCTCCCTTGCCGCATGCTCGTTCGACCTAATCCCGCAAATTTATTGAACAAGGGGATAATTTAAT
>NW_021465895.1:0-309 GCF_001605985.2 Dendrobium catenatum
GCCAATTGGATAAAAAAATATGTATGAGTTTTATGTTTTGACAGACTTTCATGTTTTTAAATTAATGCCGAAATTACATATAATATTAAATTTAAAATTTTCGAAATATGCAAAACATATTAAAACAATTTAATATTTTTTTAATTCATTTTAATTACGAAAATTAAAGAGGCATTATAATTTTGGATTCATTTGAGATGATTTTCTTATTTATATATCATTAAAAAATTATATTGATTGTGCACAAATCTCGAGGCAAAAATCAAGTTGGAAACTTACAAAATTAAGTCCGGGACCATTTGAACACCG
>NW_021465896.1:0-287 GCF_001605985.2 Dendrobium catenatum
TTTATCATTATAACTAATTAAAAATAATTAAAATTAAAGTTAATAAGTAATTCATACTTAACGCCCAAATTAAATTCAAAATACATTAAATTTAAATTATAAATGAATCAACCGCCTTAAATCCTAGATTACTCATCTCACAATTCATCAATCGGTTTTGAAAGTTTGAAATCATTTACTTTTTTGCTTATATATCCATCTATTTGCTATGCATAATTTTTGAGCTGCTCTCAAAGTTTCGTTCTTTCGCTCTTTTTTATGTTCATTATTTTGCATGGAAGGCTCTT
>NW_021465897.1:0-322 GCF_001605985.2 Dendrobium catenatum
CGGATCCGCCGTTCGACCGAACCAGACCCGTTGATCACGAGATCAACGGTTCTGAGCGCCCTGTGTACACAGCCAGACGGACCGAACCCTTAGGGGTGTTTTTGGCCTCGTTCTCTCGATCGAATGAACGAAATCAAATGAAATTTTAACTGTAGACTATAGATATGAAGAGCATTCACGGGGAATATTTTTCAAGACTAAATATGCAGTGTATGAAAAGTTATTTAAATCTAAGTGTTCTATCTAGGGTTTGAGTTTTTACCTAATCCACACGATGGATTCGGAAGATCTTGGTCTTGTTGGACTCGTGAGAGGTGCAGCA
>NW_021465898.1:0-325 GCF_001605985.2 Dendrobium catenatum
TTTGCTGCAGCCCTTGGTGCTTCCAAATAAGATTTGGAAGGAAGTCACCATGGATTTCATTGAGGGGTTACCCAAGTCGGAAGGATATACAGTCATCATGGTGGTAGTTGACTGTCTGAGCAAGTATAGCCATTTCATTCCACTACGACATCCTTTTTCAGCTCCTACTGTGGCATATACTTTCATCAGAGAGGTGGTTCGATTGCATGGGGTCCCCACTTCTATTGTCTCGGATAGGGACAAAGTCTTCTTGAGTTCATTTTGGAAAGAGATCTTCAAGATGCAGGTCACATTCTTGAAGCGGAGTACAGCATACCACCCACAG
>NW_021465899.1:0-1045 GCF_001605985.2 Dendrobium catenatum
TGTACCTAAAATATTAGTTAACATAGAAAGAAATATGTACTGCAAATACCAGAAGAAATAAAAGATTAATAAATATTATTTGTTATCATCAAAATCATAAACTCGGAAGCCCGAGTTGCAACAATCTCCCCCTTTTTGATGATGTCAAATAATATTGGTTGACTTTGCAAATAAAAAAAAAATCTCTTAAACTCCCCCTCAGTAAAAGAATTAAATTAAAAATTAGGGGAAAGTTTTTTTTTTATTATTTTTATTTAAAAAAAATAAGAGCAAAAATTAAAACAAAATGCAATAAACAACAATACTTTCTCCACCTTTGACATTATCAAAAAGAAGAGATAAAATAAAATATAAAATAACAACATAATAACGAAACAAAAACATATAATTATATAAAACAAGTTAAACATACAAAAATAAAAAAAACATACAAAAAACATAAACAAAAACACACAAACAAACCTTAACATATTTATACCTCATCATCTTTCTCCTGTTTTGATGATTCAGAAACTAGGTCAGCGCAGAAGACTTTTTGCTTTTTATTTTTTCCCCAAATTTCAAACGGTTTGTTTTTACTCTTTTCCTTTGCAGGAAGAGTTTTTAAGTTGGGGCATTCACTCTTCAAATGTCCGGGTTTCCTACACCCAAAGCAAATTATGTCAGAATAAAACTTAACATTTTTATAAATTTTACCTTTACTCCGCTTTTGTTGATGTTCATGCTTGTGCTTCAATAGACTTTCAAATTTATTTGTTATCGATGATATCTCCTTGCTTTCATTATCTACTAAGCCATGTTCATCTGTGTGTTTGGCTATTAACACAATAGTCTTCTCGTCATCTGCATCCAAAAATCTTTGACTCACACTTTGCTCGTAGGCAATGAGTGAGCCGATTAGATTATCTATTGAATAAGCATTCAAATCTTTTGAATCACATATAGCTGTGACTTTGGCATCAAATTTATCAAGTAAAGAATGTAGAATTTTACTAACTTTTTCAACGATTGAAAGTTCTCTACCTAAATCATGTAATGACATCAC
>NW_021465900.1:0-348 GCF_001605985.2 Dendrobium catenatum
TATTAAAACTCCCCTTTTTCATATTCTCTTGAAAGGTTTAAAAATAAAGTTTTCAAATTATTCATCTATTAAAAAGTTTTAAAAAAATCACATCTTTCTTCCATATCTTATTTTCTCTATTTATTGTTCAAACTTACTATATTTATTAATACGTACTCCAAAAATTATCTTGATCGGGCACGAATCTTGATGCAAAATCATGCCGAAAACTTCAAAAATTAATTCAGGGAGCACCTGAACTCAGATTTCAGCAAACTTACAGTCAAACTGAGCGTCTAGGAAATACAAACCCAACGACACCAAGTTAAACTCAATCTGAGTCCAAATGAGCCCAAATCAAGCGCCCGA
>NW_021465901.1:0-268 GCF_001605985.2 Dendrobium catenatum
AATGATATTTTAATATAATTTAGAGATTTTAATTAGGCGTGTCAATTCAGGTCAACAGGTCGGGTTCGGGTCGAACCCGGAATTGACCCGGCACTATTCGGGTCAATCCGAACCCGACCC
Organism: Dendrobium catenatum; assembly: GCF_001605985.2. Lineage (NCBI taxonomy): Eukaryota > Viridiplantae > Streptophyta > Magnoliopsida > Asparagales > Orchidaceae > Dendrobium > Dendrobium catenatum. Next base: position 121 of record NW_021465901.1, read on the forward strand.
TTTTTTAAAATCGGGTCAGGTTTCCGGACCAGAACTCGACCTGATTCGGGTCCAGGTCAACCCGACCCGACACGGATGACCCGATGTTGACCTAAAATTGCTAGTTTTCAGATCAAAAATCTGGTCAATCTTTGATTTTTGGGTCAAA
>NW_021465902.1:0-328 GCF_001605985.2 Dendrobium catenatum
GAGCTCGAGAGCCAATGAGCCAAATGTTATTAAATCCGAACTCAAGCTTATTTAGTATCTAGCTTGAATTTGAGCTTGAGCAAGAGCTCATGACTTTGGGATAGTTTTTTTTTACTAATTTCAAAAGCATGTTTTGAAAAACATTAAGAAAACCATCTCAACCGAGATTTTAGGTTTTATTTGGGACAATTTTTTTACTATTTTAGTTAAACAATTTTGATTTTAAAGTTTTGGTATTAAAAAATTGCCTTAAAAAATAGTAAAAAAATTATCAGAGATAAAGCCTTAAGCTAACTGTTGCGTGCGAGAATATACGCGGCGGTAGAGT
>NW_021465903.1:0-253 GCF_001605985.2 Dendrobium catenatum
CCCTACCAAGTGCATGCAAAGAAGTGACAATTTGTGTGAATCTTGTGTACATGTCAGAGATAGATTCATTTGATTTCATGCGAAACAATTCATAGTCATGTAACAAGATATTGAGTCTTGATTGCTTAACCTCATTTGTCCCTTCATAAGTTATACAAAGTCTATCCCATATGTCCTTTCCACTTTTACAAGTAGAAACCCGCATGTAGTCTTTAGATTTTAAAGCACAAAAGAAAATATTTAGACATTTGGC
>NW_021465904.1:0-327 GCF_001605985.2 Dendrobium catenatum
CTTGTGAGCTGCTTGACGAGCCACTCGCAATGAAACGAGTTGAGCTCAAGCTCATCTTTTGAGCTCGGCTCAAATTCGAGCTCAAAATTAAGCTCACGAGTTAAGAACGAGCTTGACTCGACTCATTTTCACCCCCAGTCTTCTTAGCGAACTTTTATTTGGTCCGGTGAACGTACGCAACTCTACGTTCGGCCGCCAGTTGAATTGCGCCACGCGTTTTCATTATTTACCGCGCGCTCCGACAACCCGACCCGGAACGGATCTAAGATTGCTCGGTATTGCTAGGTATTGTCGATTTTGCTCGGCAATAACCAATACCGAGCAATA
>NW_021465905.1:0-303 GCF_001605985.2 Dendrobium catenatum
TATTATGAAATCATAATCAGATTTCTGTTGAAATTCAACTTTAAGGAGTTAGGTTTTAAAAATTCTGACTTTTTGGTACCAGTTGCTTTGGCTTTCTTTGATTATCTGCTATGGCAAATTGGAAATATGTATTATTTTGCTTGCTAACTTAGTGACTTGTTATGGCTGTTAATCCAGTTATGATGGTATGATGGTATCAGCGTTTGTGACTTATAACTTACGAGATATTAGAAATTGGAATTATATGTTGCATGTTTTCTAATTCCTGTTACCTGTTGGAACTGGCTGTTGCTTGGATATTCT
>NW_021465906.1:0-459 GCF_001605985.2 Dendrobium catenatum
AGATCACCAACCAGAAGTTACGCTTGGACCATCCATTGGAGGTAAAGTATACAATGGCAAGAAGTCTCAAAACCAAACAAGGTCACCAATGATCGAACGGATGAATCAGCCACCAAGATTGTCAAAACAAGCCAAGGCTATCAGGGGGGCGTACAAGAAACTGTCTCATTATAGTCCGTCCCTGAAAAATTAGACCAGACAACCAAGCAAACTAGCCAACAAGCTCATTGAAAGCTAACCACACCAACAAAATCTCAAACACCAATTAGCCAACCTAGAAGCACAGGCCTCACCAATCAAAATCCAAACTTCCATCCAGAACAAAAATAACCAAACAAACCAAACACCATCCAGGCAGCCAAAGCCACAAAGTGAATTGGGTTATCAATTTCTATCATGTATATATTTTTTTATTTTTGTTAGAACAATAAAATTCTATTTAGAGAGGATTCATAAGAG
>NW_021465907.1:0-257 GCF_001605985.2 Dendrobium catenatum
TACATATATTTTAAAAGGGGTGGTTGACCGAAATAAATATCAAATATGAGGAGTTAGATTCGCTTGGACGCATGTAACACGTGCTAGCCAAGTCATTGTTTAATGTCGTTATATTCAACGAAGAAAAAAATAACAAAATATTTTGCAACATCCCGTAGGTAAAGAAATTAAAAGAAAAAAAGATAGTAATTTTATATAAATAAAATAAATTAAGACAATTTTTTTTTTCTTTTGGAAAAAAAATTAAGACAGAAGAC
>NW_021465908.1:0-215 GCF_001605985.2 Dendrobium catenatum
ATATTGAATCAATCATTAAAAAAAATTCAAGAGAAATGTATTACTATTTTCAGGCAATTCTTTTGTATAATTATCTGACTTATAATTATTGAAAAATATAATAATATTTCATTAACCAAACATGCATCTATATCGAAAAACAAAAAATAAAGCAAGTAAACTTGTAGAGGATATATATTATAGAAATTCTATCATATAAAACTATACCTGCAAAT
>NW_021465909.1:0-3062 GCF_001605985.2 Dendrobium catenatum
TTCACTTTACTTCTCTGGGTAAAGGATGGTTCTTATGCTCATTTAATTCGGAGGAGATGGCTGAAGCAGTTCATTCAGGCGGACCATGGTTTGTAAACGGGCATATAGTAGGTATGGACAGATGGACTTCAGAGTTTTCTTCTTTATCCATGAAGGGGCTAACCTCTCCAATTTGGATTAGAATGCCACATTTGCCATTGCAATGTTGGGATGAGATAAATGTAGCAAGAATTTCTTCAAGGATTGGTAAATCATTAATGTTGGATGGTAACATGTTTCAATGGTGGAGGAGGGAATTTGCAAGAGTTTGTATAAGGGTAAAGCTTGATCAACCTCTTCTGTTAGGTATTTGGGTTGATAGCATTGGTGGAAGGTTTTTTCAAAATGTGGAGTATGAAAAGATATCCAACTTTTGTTTTGAGTGTGGAATGATAGGGCATGTGAAGAATGAATGTGTTCAGAGAGAACTTATTCCCATGGGAGTGGAGGTTGCTGATATTAAAGGTGATGGGGGAGCTGATTTGGGAAGTAGGCAAGAGTTATTGAAAGACTCTTCTTATGGGCCGTGGATCCTTGTCAACAATAAGAAAAGTAGAAAGGCAAATCAAAGAAACAATGTGGTAAAGCCAAACAATTTAAGATATGTGAAGAAAGCTGCTAAATCTGTGTCGGGTGTAATGGAGGTTCGGATTGACGTCATTTCTAGAATCAGGGAGGTTTCTATTCCTAAGGAACTAAGGATGTTAAATGTTGTGGCTGGTCAATTAGAAGAAGGAGAGTACACAATGGAAGGTGACCATGTTAAAGAAAAGGAGCAAAGTGTTGTTGCTGTGGAGTAGGAAGTTTCTATTGACAAGTGTAAAAATAGCTCTGATGAAGGTTGGGGTAAGAATATTGAACCTCATATTTCCTGTTTAACAAATTTAATCAGTAAATTTGATATTTTGAATATGGTTAATGGTGAATTGATGGAAGAAGAAGAGTTAGAAGGGAAACTGATAATGATGGGCATGGAGGGGATAATGTTGTTTTGATGAATGATTGAAAGGGTAAGGAGGAGAGTTATGTAGAAGGGCTTGGCAGGAAAAAATCTAGAAGTGAATTGACTAGAGATGCTGGTTCTATTGGGGAGTTAAATAAGATAAAGCTTGCAAAAGAGTTGAGATCTCTTGGGCCTATCAAGCTTATTCCTCGGGGTAGGTATATGGATCGAGGTGGTAGTAAAAAGAGGGAGGGGACCTCATCCCCTAAACTGCATTAATGAATTCCTTAGCCTTTTGGAATTATAGAGGGGCCAAGAAAAAAGAGGCTTCTCTTTATCTTAAAGATTTATTGAAGATCATGGAATTCTGTTTGTGGGGTTGGTGGAAACTAAGATCAATCCTTTTGACAAAGTTTCACTTGAGAAAGTTTTGGGGCCTGATTGGTATTTCTTTCTGCAGCCTTCATAAGGTCTATCTGGAGGAATTATGATTTTGTGGAGATCTGATTTGGCGTCTTTTACAGTATTAAAGAAGTCAGATCAGTTTGTTATTGGGGAACTTAATGTTTTCAATAAAGGGGTGTGGATGATAGCTACTATATATGAGTGAAAGGAGGTTGTGAAGAGGAAAAGTTTATGGGTTTGTATTAAAGGAGTAGCTAGTAGAAAGGTCCCTTTGATTGTTGGGAGGGACTTCAACTGTATACTGTCACAAGATGATAAAAGGGGTGGAAGAAAGTTTGTATTCTCACATGCATGAAGTAGGGATTGATGGGCCAATGTTTACTTGGTGTAACAATAAAATTGGAGGAGGTAGAATTCATGAGAGGTTGGACAGGTGTTTGCTCAATTTTTTGGCTATCAATTGCATTCAGGTGGCAATGGTGAGACACTTAGCCAGAGTAGCTTCATATCATTGTCCTATTGTGCTAAAAAAATTTTACTCTTCTTTTAAAGGAAAAGGAATTCTAAAGTTTGAAGTTGTATGGATTTCTTATAAGGGGTTTGCTAAGGTTTGGAGTAAGGGATTTCTTGGAGATGATATGGAAATCCTAAACAAAAAATGTAGGAAAGCTTTGAAGGATTTGTATTATTGGAGCAAGGTCAAAGTTAAGGAGTTCTCTAAAGAAAAGGATAAGCTGAAAGAGGATATCTTTCAACTTCAAGAAGAAGAAGAAAATGTTGGATGGTTAAGTGAAGATAAGCTTTGGGTGTTGAGATCAAAAGTGAAGGAGCTTAATATGACTCTTGGCTGGTTGAGCACTTGGTGGAGGCAAAGAGAAAAGGTTAGATGGATTGAGGAGGGAGATGCTAATACCATGTTTTTCCATTCTTTTGCTAATGCTAGGAGAAGTGGGAATTGGATATCTCAAGTAAGAAATTCAAATGGTGAACTAACAGAGGAGCCTAAGGAAGTGGAGGATATCTTCTTCAGGTTTTTTCAGGATAAATAGAAGGGACGTGAGTGCTGTATGGTGAGTGTTGTATAGATAACTTGCCATGCCCGATAAATTATCTGGACGATGCAGATAGAAGAAGTTTGAGTGTTGATATTTCAGATATGGAAATATTGGAAGTAATTAAAAAGATGGGTAATAATAAAGCTCCTGGTAATGATGGCATAACCTATTCTTTTTTCAAGTCCTATTAGAAAATTATAGGGATGGATGTATGTAAAGCGGTGAGGAGGTTCTTTGTTATAGAAATAATGTATAAGGAATGGAAGGACACGCTGGTTGTGCTTATTTCGAAAATAAACAATCTAGTCACCCCTTCTAGTTTTCATTGGATCAACTTATGTAATTCTATCTATAAAATTGTGGCTAAGGTTTTATTGAACAGGTTATTGTTGGTCATTCCCAAAGTATAGCTGATCACTTATTAATGGCTCAAGAGGTGTCCAATAAAATCAGGATTTCAAAATCAGGTAATGGTATGGTAGCTATCAAGTTGGACATGGAGAAAGCCTATGACAGCATGAGTTGGAAGACACTTTATGGAATGATGTGTAACTTGGGATTTCCGGACAAGTTTATGAACTTGGTGATGGAGTGCATTATGGAACCAAGGTTTTCTATCT
>NW_021465910.1:0-600 GCF_001605985.2 Dendrobium catenatum
GAGAAATAGAGAGAGAGAGAGGAAGAGAGAGAGAGAAGGAGAGAGAATGAGAGAGAGAGGGAGGGAGGGAGAGAGAGAGGGAGATAGATAGATAGCGAGAGAGAGAGAGAGATTGAGAGCAAGTGAGAGTAAGCTAGACAAAGAGAAAGAGCAAGGGAGAGCAAGAGAGAGGGAGAGAGAGAGAGAGCGGGAGAGAGAGAGGGAGAGTGAGAGAGAGAGAAATAGAGAGAGAGAGGAAGAGAGAGAGAGAAGGAGAGAGAGTGAGAGAGAGGGAGGGAGGGAGAGAGAGAGGGAGATAGAGAGATAGCGAGAGAGAGAGATTGAGAGCAAGTGAGAGTAAGCTAGACAAAGAGAAAGAGAAAGGGAGAGGAACCTAGAGAAAAAACAACAAAGTGCAAGAGAGAGAGGGAGAGGAAGGGAGTGAGTGAGTGAGAGAGAGAAAGAGAGAGAGAGAGAAAGGAAGAGAGCAAGAGAGAGAAAGGAAGAGAGCAAGAGAGAGAAAGGAAGAGAGCAAGAGAGAGAGAGGGAGAGAGAGAGAGTGAGAGAGTGAGAGAGAGAGAGCAAGAAAGAGCAAGGGAGTGCAAGAGATAGGGAGGGAGG
>NW_021465911.1:0-356 GCF_001605985.2 Dendrobium catenatum
TTTTTTTTTAGGGGGGAGGGGGGACTTTTGAACTAATTAAGAAAAACATACGCATCAAATATATAATAAGCATCAAATCTAAGATTTCTTGATTGATAGGTAAAGCTTATGTTCAATATATTAAAATTTAATTTGGGACAACTTTCTTACTATTTTTTAATTAAATCACATTTTCAACATAATTTTTTTAATTAAAAATTTTTATACTAAAAAATATTTTAGGAAGTAATAAAGAAGCTGATCAAAACCAAGCCTAAGATGAGCAAAAGATTTAAAACAAGAGGGATTTACATACATACCACTTTAGTTCTTGCTATTTATATATCTAATACCTAAAACTTTAATATTTTGGCTAC
>NW_021465912.1:0-517 GCF_001605985.2 Dendrobium catenatum
CGTCCTGGACGATCCTGAGAGGAAAAAATCCAAATCAGCGAGGAACAGTAAGGGAACGAGGTCTCACAGATGATGTCCTTCCTGTTGGATCGGGTTCGGAACCAATAACTCGATCGTTGTGAAGGTAACTTTCTTCCTTTCGCACGCTTCTTCCGCAAAATCCCTTAAATCCATTGAACTAAAGGGTTTAGTAAATCTAGGATTTAGGGAAAACAGAAGGAAATGAAGGTCTGTCAGTGCATCGAAAGCAAAAACATTAGCCCGCTCGCTATGAAGGTAACTTGACCTAAGTATTTTCCAATTTCTATTGGCTTGAGAGGATGTTCCCTGGTGTATACTTTTTGCTGACGATATTCTTCTTGTTGATGAGACTAAAGAGGAAGTTGAAGGTGAACTTGAATTATGGAGGTCAACCTTAGATTCTAAATGTTTTCATTTGAGTAAATCTAAAACTGGATACATGGACTGCAATTTTAGTATTAATATATATAGTTTAGGGTTTGTGACTTTGAGCGAT
>NW_021465913.1:0-964 GCF_001605985.2 Dendrobium catenatum
CTACAGGAGATCAATTGGCAGACATATTCACAAAACCTTTAGCTTTCGACACCTTTTGCACCCTGAGGACCAGATTAGGTGTCATAGATATAACAGCATAAAAAAAAATTAAAAAATTAAAAATTTGTGTTTTTTTTTTTGTTTGTTTGGCTGCTCCTGATCATCACACACTCACCTCACCAAAAATCTGCGTTCACTGTTCATCGTACTGGACGACCTACATCGTACTGTACGATATATCTCACTGTCCACAAACAAGCTGATTTCGGCTCTGTTGTTCGTACTGTACGATCTCGATCGTAGTGTACGATATTCATCCCGTATAATTGCCTACCGTATTGTACGATATCTCTTTTTTGTACAATACGATCCACGTCAGCACGGATTGGGACAAATTAAACCGGGTTGGTACGACATTATTGAGTATCGTACTGTACGATACCACCATATCGTATGGTACGATCCACATCAGCACATGGAATAAATGTGAGTTAAAGCTGTTCGGTACGATATTTATTATGTATCGTACTGTACGATACACCTGTTCGTACTGTACAAAACTTTTGGTCAAAAGTCGTACTAAGGCCTCGGGATGATCGAAATTCGCCTGATCGTACTATACGATATATATCGTACTGTACGATTTGACTATCTTTTCCCAAAACAAACGGTCAGAACATTGATTGCCTATCGTACTGTACGATTCTAGATCGTACTGTACGAAGTTCAAAATTTCCTATAAGTACCCTTACCTAGGCCGTTCTTTTCACTGAAACCTCTCCTCACTCACTTTTTCACTCGTTTTCGTGTCCTATTGCAATGTCTAAGCGAGTTCGGATGACTGCTGGAAGCTCGTCCTCATGGAGTCGCCAACCTGATCGTTTTCTTAATACTGAAAATGAGGAAGCCTACCATCGATATAGAGCCTGCAAAATTTCCCCTTCAAAAATGCTTAATCAGGCTG
>NW_021465914.1:0-1360 GCF_001605985.2 Dendrobium catenatum
CTCATATTAAAATATGGTCCCATAAATGTGCCAAAATTTGATGAACTATATATAACTTCATAGCAATAAGTCATTTTCAACGCTCTTTATTTCTTTTTCTTCCCACCGACTCTTTTCTATCACAGCATGACAAAGTTGCTTTTCATATGTTTGTCTGTTTACATGCTATGATATCACCCACATGATATAGCTTCTCTTCTCGATCTGCTTTAGCCATATAAATTATAGAGAAAAGTTGTACAAAAATAAATAAATATTTATGAGTTTGATCCCTTTAAATTATGAGTTTTTATTTGTCTCCATGGAATGATTTTTGCAGCACAACATTTTGAAATAAATTTATTGTAATTAACTATGTCATTTCAATAGATAAAAGAGTTAAAAAAAAGATTATTTGTGTGATCAAATATCTATTTTGAAGTAATTTTTATAGTTCAAAATGGTATGTATTTGGGTAAAATTTTTCATAGTCGACTTCAAGATTATTTGAATTTTAATATCAACAAATTAATAGTCCAGACAGTACAATTTAACGATACGAAGAACGTGTTGATATGAGTTTAAAAACGTTTGAATCAAATACTTAGAAGCATGATTGAACTTAACATAGCATTTGAGGGATCAAATGCGCTCCGAATTTCACATGCTTATAGTTAAAATGAATGCATGGATAGAGCAAATCCAATAATCTAATGTTTACTTAATTATGATATCATTAAGATATTGAGATGCCTAACAAATGTCATATGATTAAGAGAGCCAATTCAGAATATTTGATGGAATGTCATGATTTTTTATTGAAATGACTAGAATATTTCTTCTAGAAATCTATAAATAAAATTATATACATGCATTTGGGGGAAGAATTTTGATGGAGTTAATTGTGGAATCAAAAATTTTCGAAGTTCTATTAGTCAATGCAAGTCTTTGACCAACACAAACTTTTGCAATCATTATTGTTGACAACTATCATTGACCAGCACCACCATCTGTTGTCGACACTCCCCATTCCCACTACTAGATGAACACTTTCACAACCAATAGATCACATCCATTGATTAACATTGATGCCCATTATCACCACCATTTAATGTTGATTGACTAAAGACATTCAACATAAGCCTTTTCGGTATCTAATTTTGCTGCCTCTTATAAAGAATATGATCAAGTTAAATCACTCAAGTTACCCACCTTCAATATTCGTTGTCGGCTATTACTCGAAACAAGCCATAGATAGATATGATCATTCATTGATTGTTGAGTTTGATGGAAGCCTTCTCAATCATCTGATATTCTCTCCTATAAGGAGAATGATGGAACACATCAACCAACATCATTGAACCTTTCATGCTCCTCAACG
>NW_021465915.1:0-302 GCF_001605985.2 Dendrobium catenatum
AATCTTAGTTACTTCTGGATGATAAAGATCAGCCAGCTTGAATTCAGGGCGATGCTCTGGATAATTTTCCTCTGATTTGAACTGATCTTTCTGGATGATCGTGAGATCGTCTGGGACAATCAAGCCAATTTTCAATCATCCTGTTTGCATTCAGGGTGATGCTCTGGCCGATCTCATGGAATTTGTACTGATCAGCCAGGACGATTTGTATATCGTCCTGGACGATATAGTTGGCAGCTTGCAATTAATGAGCTCCTTTGAAGCTCTTCTACTTAAGAGCTCTTATTTAACTTTTTTAAACA
>NW_021465916.1:0-352 GCF_001605985.2 Dendrobium catenatum
AATCAAAATTAATCAAAAGACAAAAACCTGAAGATCCAGATCAATTCCTATCTTCTGCTCCCATGCCCTGACCTGAAAATGTCAACCACATATAATGAGCTTTACAAAGCCCAGCAGGTCATCTAATACCTATACCTAAAATCAAAGCACGGCTATGCTATCAATATGCATGTCAGTCAATCAAATTATATTAGTCAATGGTTAATGAATCTATGCAACGGAAATCCAATAGTCAATAAAGCCAGTCAATGCAGCGGCAGGCGAATCGATAAATCCAGCTCAATCAATCAGTACGTGAAGTCTCAAGAGAATTCTTCGATCAATCAAATCAATCGTATCGAACCAATCTATC
>NW_021465917.1:0-1147 GCF_001605985.2 Dendrobium catenatum
CTTGGGTAAAGTCTAAAGTAGGACAGGCCACATCCCGAACGAAGCAATAAATCTCTTACGTCTTGCGTTCTCCTGTAATAAAATAATGGAAATGAAAATGCTTCAAACCTAAGCTTGGCATTTCATCAAACATCTTAAGAGCAGGATAGTATTAAAGTGGAAAAAGACCCCAAATCAAGTGAAGAGATTACCTTGAAAAATAGAATGAAGAGCAATGGAGACAGAGGAGAGAAGAGACCATAGCTGTGGTACAAAAAGTTCACCGTTTTTTTGGTTTGCACAACCACTTGAAAAGCCGGTACTTTTGTAGACTGGAGTGCGTTCGCGTTGAGCTTAACAAAATGACTTTGGCGGATCAGAATCCGAATCCAATGCGAAGAAGCCGAGCCTGCTGGAAGTGCCGCGTCATTTAGGTGCAAATCCGTCAGAGCCTAGACGTTCGGCCACCAATATTTTAGCGCCACTTAGCATGAAGAAAAGCCGCCGATCCGATCCGTTGTTTTTTGAGTCCTCGCACGTGCGTTTTTTTAAATCCTTGACGAGCCGAACAAAATCCCATCACCTTTTGGATATATTTCAAATACCTAGCAATACCGAGCAAATACCAAGTTGTACCTAGTTTTTTCTAGCAATACCGAGCAAATACCGAGCAATACCGAGCAAATACTGAGTTTTACCGAGTTGTACTGAGTTTTTTCTAACAATACCGAGCAAATACCTAGCAATACGGAGCAAATCCCTAGCAATACCGAGCAAATACTGAGTTGTACCGAGTTGTAAAAAACTCGGCACAACTCGGTATTTGCATGGTATTGGTCTTCACACAGCGGTATTTCTCATTTTTGCAAAGCAATACCTAGCAAATACCGAGCAAATACCAAGCAATACCGAGAAAATCGCGAACATAACATTCTCGGGTTCCGTTCTGGTTTAGAGTAAGAGCACGTGGCGAAATGTTATTGGCGGCCGAACGTAGCTCTACGTCCGGTGAGAGGACGTAATAATTTTATGTCCTGCTAAGAGTTTAAGCTATATTCTATATGAGTCCAAGCCAGGTTACGTGAGGCTCATTAATTACGAAGAAAAAAAAATAATTATTATAATCAAATGATAAAAATAATAAAAATTATAAGAAAAATAATAAAAT
>NW_021465918.1:0-343 GCF_001605985.2 Dendrobium catenatum
CTCTCCTACACAGTAGGATGAGCTCCTCCAACCAACTCAACCACCACAAAGCACTGCAGACTTTGAGGGACAAGGTAGAGATGCTGCTGAGGCCCAGTTAGAGATACACACCAGAGAGTGCAGTTATCCTCTAATTTAAGTAGGGGACAAGATTGATATCATATATGTTGTATTGATGTAATCATACCTTATATCTTATTTCTATAAAATGAATTTCTCTTTTGTTTTTGTTAATTGCATACCATATTATGACAATAATTAAATTGAACTAAACAAAAAATTTAAAATATATTTTAATAGTTATATTTAAAAATTTAACATATAGTTAAATAATAATTTATAG
>NW_021465919.1:0-238 GCF_001605985.2 Dendrobium catenatum
AAGCTAATGTCCTAAGGCTAACCAAGAGGGGGGGGGGTGAATTGGTAATTTTAAAAATTACTCTTGGATTTAAAAAATTGAAAACCTTTAAAGATTCATAATAAGTTAATTGATAATATTTGAAAACAAAATTTTAAACCATAGAATAAAAATTTGCGGTAAATAAAATGCAGAAATTTAAATGACACAAAGATTTATAGTGGTTCGGTCAAACACGACCTACATCCACTCCCTAAAA
>NW_021465920.1:0-571 GCF_001605985.2 Dendrobium catenatum
TACAAAAATAAAAATTTTGAAAGCAGATCGTCCGGGAAGAAAAATTGTCGTACGGGACGATGTGTTGGAATGCGTGAAACTGTCAGATTTTAAAAAAAGTATTCGTATAGTTTTTTCAGTTTTTAAGTTCGTCTGTACGATCCTTAGATCGTCCGGGATGAAATTTTTAAGTAACTGTGCAGAAAAATGAGAAAACGAGTGAGTGGATAAGGTAGTTTTTTAATGAACTTCATCTGTACGAACCTAGAGTTCTTCTGGACGAAAAACATGGCGGTTCAATCTAGGGGAAAGTTTTAAAACTGTCATTAAAACGATCACAAGTGTGATCGTCTGGATGAATATGGATCGTCTGTACGATCGGTCAAGTCAAAAGTCTGTACGAAAGCACATATCGTAAGTTGTGTTGATTACGAAAAGCAGTTACATTTTGGACGAATTTGATCATCTGTACAAACATTTTTTGTCCAGGACAAACGTACCATTTTTTTTAAATAAGATGGCTTTCTAACTCAACAATCACACTTCCAAACATCTATTTCAATCCCTTTCAGTTTCTAGATCAACAATGGCC
>NW_021465921.1:0-853 GCF_001605985.2 Dendrobium catenatum
ATGCTTCTAGAGGCTAATTTACCTAAGGATAAGATTGTTACTCGTACCAATTCTATTGCCACTGAGACTAATGTTATTGTTAATGTGGATGCAGAGGTTAATGAGAAGGAAGATTGTGAAGATGGAGAATTTATTCCTTCTAATGATTCCGATTTGGTTTTTAATAAGAATCAACAAGGTTTGAATGAGAAATCTGGTAATGTTATTCTGGAGAATAGTGAGGAAGATGTTTCTAGCTCTAATACTTTGGAGGAAGAAAATTTTATAAAAGTTAACAAGAAAAAAGGAAAAAAAAATAAGGAAATTTGCTTTTCTACACCTCGGTCCACTCGAGCTCAAACTTCCTCAAAAGATTGTAATGGTTAAGTCTCTCATTTGGAATGTGCGTGGGATTGGTGGTAAGGAGTCCAAAAACCGTGTTAAAAACCTTTGTAGAATCTATGATATTCAATTACTTGTTTTGCTTGAACCTATGATTTCTTCTGACAAACTTCACGGTATTGCTTCTAATTTGGGGTTTTCTAATAAATTTGCTAATTGTTCTAATAAGATTTGGATCTTTTGGCACAATGCTATTAAGATTAACATTATTCATGATTTTCATCAGGTTGTTCATGTTAATATTGAGATGTTTAATTTTAAGAGTAATGCCTCTTTTGTCTATGCTGCATGCATGAGAATGGGTCGTCTTTCTCTGTGGGAGCAAATCATTGATTTTGCCACTAGTTTTAATGGGCCTTGGTGTGTTGGAGGTGATTTCTGTAACATCAAATCTGCTCCAGGATCGTCCGGGCCGATCTGGATCGTCCCGGGACAATTAGTGTAAATTCTGTTCCAGATTCTGTACAGAAGT
>NW_021465922.1:0-328 GCF_001605985.2 Dendrobium catenatum
GTATGATCGCTTAAAATTTAAATTTAAACTTTGACTATTTTAAGTAAACTTTATTCGATGATGGGATATCTCAAAATAGAAGATCTTTATGTGTGATGTGTAGAACATACAATACGATTAGTTATATCTCAAATTTAAATAATGATATTTAATTAAAAATTTTTAATAAATTTTATTTTAATAAATCTTAAAATACATTTAACAAAAAATGAAAACATTCATCTTTAATCCTCCTTCTATGTGTGTACATGGTGACTAAGCCATCAAAAACCTAATATAGAAAATGACTCAAGAAAAAAATAATATACTCTTTCAAAAATTAGTGACA
>NW_021465923.1:0-206 GCF_001605985.2 Dendrobium catenatum
AAAATAGATTATTGATGTAATCCAACTAAAATAGTAAAAACTTCTACATACATAACCTTAAAAACTTAAATATATGTATTATTAATGCTTCTATTTCCTAAAACTCTCAAGAGAACTTCTCTAGAACTTTATCATATGTTTTCTCATCAAACCTCACAAAATATATGTTGCTTCCATACGTAGTCCTACCCAGCATGAATCCAAAT
>NW_021465924.1:0-368 GCF_001605985.2 Dendrobium catenatum
GTGCAAAGCCAAAGCCAGCGTAGTTGTATTCGATTATCTTGACTGCCATTAACTTAGGCCTTGAAGCAAATTTGAGGTCATGGGTTTTGAAAATATCTCGAACGAATTCGCTAGATGTGATGACTATGAGATTGATCTCACCGAGCTTGAGGTGGAAGAGAGGGCCGTAGGTTTTGGCAAGGTTTTGAAGCCTACGGTGTGGGTGCTCGCCTAATAGTTGGTGCAAGTTTCCAATGATGGGGACCTTCCATGGACCTGGAGGGAAGTTACTAGAGGTTTTGTGAAGGGTGAGCTTTTTTATGAGGAGAATTAGGAGGAGAGTGCAGAGGATGGAAGGAAGAAGGATGGAGAGAAGTGCTGATTCCATG
>NW_021465925.1:0-201 GCF_001605985.2 Dendrobium catenatum
CCTTTGTGTTAACCCTAGAATTTAATTTGAAAGAATTATTATTATTTTTTTTAATAAATAGTAAACAACAACCATAGCTACTTAATTCCTTTTATCAATATAAATATTAGCGAAAGTGAAACTTGTGGGCTCCGAAAAATTCCATTTTGGGATGTGTTCCCGGGGGAATTTTCAGAAGGCAGATTGGATTTTAGATAAGAC
>NW_021465926.1:0-217 GCF_001605985.2 Dendrobium catenatum
AACCACACCGCCACTCGCCACAGACCACCATTGCTGCCACAAGTAGTTGGTTGTCGCCATCAGCATCAGCAAGCCATCAACACGTACCGCCGGTGTGTCTACACCATCGTCACCACCACCATCTTTTAGACTTTATATTACATTCATTTTTTACTTCAAAAAAGAAAAAAAATCATTCATGTGCATTTACTTTGCAGATCCGAACAACTCCATCGTA
>NW_021465927.1:0-210 GCF_001605985.2 Dendrobium catenatum
CAATCAATTTAGTCTACATCCAATAGGGTTCTACCAACCTACATATAAGTATACAATATATATGCTTTTACAAGTAAGTTTCAACATGTTTTATAAATCAATATGACAATTTTTAATTTCATAATCAATATTATTGACAATAAGAGTATCACTTAATACTTGTAATAAAAGTAAGATGTATAAATCAAAATTAGCTATAACATGAAACAT
>NW_021465928.1:0-548 GCF_001605985.2 Dendrobium catenatum
GGTAAAAAGCCGCCGGTTAAAAAATAAAAAAAGAAAAAATATTTAAATACATGACAACTCAAACCTCAAAATTTCTTTTCAAAGTCATTCCTCTCTCTCTCTCTCAATACTTTACCCATTTAATTAGTCTCTCTCTCTACCGCTGAAGCATTGCATGTCCAAGTAAAAGCTGTATTGAAGACTTAAAAGGGGAAAGGCCTGTAATAACAGTAAATAAATATTAATTACTCAATAAAAACACAATAAATACGTCAAAAGAATCATCTCTATAAAAGAAAACTAGGACATCATAATATGCATCAAATATGAAGCTAATACGCATTGTTTGGACTTTAAATAAATTAATTCAAAAAATGAATACTTTCAAAAATGCAGAAAAGTTGAAACTTACATCTCTGTAAAGAAAACTTGGAAGGAGTTGAATTTTATCCATAAGTTGAACTTTCCCTTTGGTTGCACTTCTTTTAACTAATATGTTTCTTGGGAGATTGCTTCCTGGACGTCTGCATACTAGTTTTCGACCTTCACACTTGTTGCGTCCTGGAATA
>NW_021465929.1:0-227 GCF_001605985.2 Dendrobium catenatum
TTTGTGCTTTACGGATTTGTTGAAGGATTTGTAGGTTCTGGATTTAATTGATAGTACCGAATGTAGGTAGTATCTTGATCCTTAACCACTTGAGAAGACTTAAATCTAAATCACTTTAGTTCCTCAGATCGGGAGAGCTGGGATTTGACAGCACTTCGTCCTCTGGTTGCTGAGATGGGTTCCTCTACTACGGCCTTTCTTATTGCTTGTTGAGTAGATGGAGCTGC
>NW_021465930.1:0-241 GCF_001605985.2 Dendrobium catenatum
CGGAGGGGTTCATTCAAATTCCAAAACTCCAAAAATGCCACTAAAAATCCAAAAATCCCAAAATTTAAGATATTTAAAATTGAAATCAAATCATCAACACTTAAAGCAAAATCCATCCACCATCCACAACAGTTTGCGGGGTGGACAAATCAAAATCTACTTCTGCTCACAAAGAGTCAAATGTCTAGTCGAAAATATCATTATGATCCATTCTCAAACAGTCTCCTGCCAGTAAGGACGT
>NW_021465931.1:0-437 GCF_001605985.2 Dendrobium catenatum
AACTATTTCTGACATGTACACTAGGTTTACACATATTATTACTTCACTGCATGCTTTAGGAAAAGAGCTTTCGAACTATGAAAAAGTGAACAAAATTTTGAGATGGTTGCCGTCTTCGTATGATGCTAAAATTATTGCAATCACTGAATCTAAGGATTTGAACACCTATTCTATTGATAACTTACTTGGCTCACTCATTGCTTAAGAGCAAGGGGTGAATCAAAGAAATCTTCATGCAGGTGAGAATAAAAAGGAGAAAACAATTGCACTGAAGGCGCACAAATCGGATTATGAATCTTCCGGGTCTGAAAGCGATGAAGTTGCCTTCATCACAAGGCAATTCAAAAGCTTTCTAAGGAAGAAACAAAAGCATCATCAAAGTTGGGGAAAAGGTAAGGAACATAAACATATTAAAGGATCTTCTGATGTTGTTTGTT
>NW_021465932.1:0-335 GCF_001605985.2 Dendrobium catenatum
ACAAGGCTAGCCATTTTATAATCCTAACAAAATATTTCATACGCAGCTCTTTTTTATCTGTTGGTTGAGAGCATTGACTATCAATCAAAAGATCTTGCGTGTATGAATTTGTGCTCAAAAGGTCAATTTCTATACATAGTAAGTCAATATTACCATTAAAAAAATCATTATTTTACAATATTGAAATAATTTATGCTCAAAAGGTCAACTTCTGTACATTGAAATAATTTAGGGAACTCTTATTTTATTATCATTAAATTTGATTTTAAATAGTTGCAATATAAATTTCAATTTATAAGTTATATAATTTATTTATTTTAAAAATAAATTCATTC
>NW_021465933.1:0-264 GCF_001605985.2 Dendrobium catenatum
GAACTGTGGTTGCTAGATTCAGCCTGAGAATTTCAGGATAGCTCTGGGGTTGTAGATCATTATTAAAACTTCTTTCAGGGTAAAGTCTAAAGCATTTCCCAGTTTGTGTTCTACCAGCACACCTTGACCTCTGATGAGCACTTGATTTGGAAATCGGAGAAACCAACACTGACTCCGCACGAATTCGTGGGTTATAAACATATTGTTCTGAGAAACCCGGATCAATAACATAAACTATGCCGTCAATAGTCAAAGATGTCTCTG
>NW_021465934.1:0-272 GCF_001605985.2 Dendrobium catenatum
AACCCTTGCTTACAACATCCTTTTAGAGACCCAAATATGGCAACCGTAAGTCATCGTAGGACTCTTTATAAAATGTCCAATGGATTCAATGGAAGGGTAACATCAACTCCACTTGAGATGTACCCATCATAAAACTCGCTTATACATACTCTATGTGATGGCCAAGATGAGTCCCAAGATTTAGGAGGTCATAAATATCCTAGAGTGTGATCATCATATCCCCCACTATTAGGTTAAAGGTGTTCGTGAGAAGACACCATCTCTCCACCAAC
>NW_021465935.1:0-357 GCF_001605985.2 Dendrobium catenatum
ATTTGTCCCACTATGTGGGGTCGGCAACATGAATCCTATTTTGTCATTGTGTCCGGTTAAAAGTCAAATTCTCATTTAAATCTAATAAAGAAAGATCATTTCTAATATTTTCTAACCATGTCGTTTTAGGTCTACCTCTACCTTTCTTAACATAAATCAAATCTAATACCTCAACTTTCCTAACCGGGTCATCGAAAGGCCTCCGTTTAATGTGGCCAAACTAGGGGTGTAAACGAGTCAAGTTTTGGCTCTTATCGAGCCCGGCTCGTCAGTCAGGTAATCAGCTCCAACTCGAGCTCGAGCTCGAGTCGAACTCAAAAGATGAGCTCGAGCTCGGCTCGTTGCACTACAAGCCAG
>NW_021465936.1:0-232 GCF_001605985.2 Dendrobium catenatum
ATTTGAATTTTCTCCTAAAATCTAAATCAGTTTTGTGATTTTGATTTTTTTATTATATATTTAAAATTAAACCTATTAGGTGATACTCTTAAAAAATTGCCATGAGAATAGAATATTCATTGGGAATTTAGATTTTTTGCGCCGAAAAAAAAATGAAGAACGTACGCGCTTTTTTGCGGGGTAGCTAGACAGCTAGTAGCACGAGGAGCAGAACGCCATTCCATTTCCAGAT
>NW_021465937.1:0-767 GCF_001605985.2 Dendrobium catenatum
GGACTCAAGTGAAGAGAGAGAAGAAGAAGAGAAGAAGAGGAGAGAGGGGAAAAGGAGAATCCTCTCCTCCTCGACCACCGCCGGAGCTCTTCCCGCCGCCCGAACACGCCGGTATTCTGCCGGATATTTGGGAGAACGCAAGAATTCTTCCCAACTTCCAACAGAGTTCCATCCTGACGCCGAAACTCCGCCCAAGTGAGGCCGGAGTTCTCCTTTGCCACCAACAGACGTCGAATTTCTACCCGACGTCACACCTTCACTCTTTGCAAAGTTTCTACCCGACGCCGGACTTCTACCGGTTATCGAACTTCGCTGGATGTCTACGCGAAGATAGATTTCTTTCCATTGTTGGATTTTAACCTGACGCTGTCCTTCTAATCTTCATCTTCAGACTACAGTCTTTCCGACCTCCGTCGCCCGCCGACTACGGTCATCCTGGCTTATGTCGCCCGACGAATACAGTTCTTCCAACCTCCGTCGCCCGCCGACTACGGTCCTCCTGACTTATGTCGCCCGCCGACTACGGTTCTCCTTACTTACATCGCCCGCCGATAGACCTGTCAATATTGGACCCGACCCGAAAACCCGACCCGGAATTTTCGGGTGTGGGTTGACCCGAACCCGAAGTGGGACGGGTTCGGGTCCGGAAAACCGACCCATTTGCGAAAATGGGTCAGGTTCGGGTTGACCCGACGGGTTGCCGGGTCAACCCGAAAACCCGTTTATTTTTAAAAAAATTCGAATTTCCCTCGCTGCCCGCCATCCCG
>NW_021465938.1:0-430 GCF_001605985.2 Dendrobium catenatum
AAAAAAGGTAAAAATAGTAAGGATGTTCATATTCCTTTTGACGTTATTTGCTTTCGATGTAGGAAACCTGGACATATGAAAAATCAGTGCCCTAATTTTAAAATCCTTCCTATGAAAGAAAAGGGCAAGGCAAAGCAAAATTTAAACTGGGGAAATAATGAAAGGCAAAAAATCTCATGGGCAGATCTGGTTTCTGAAGCATCGGACCAGGAGAGAGATAATGGTTACAAGCCTTTCGTGTTTTTGTGTTGTGTTTTTGTTTTTATGTTTTTCATTTTTATTTTGTGTCCTTATTTTGTTTAATCTTTAAAATTTTTATCTTCGTGAAAGTTTTTCTCTAATCAACTCACACATTCACTTTTCTAAAAATGAAAAATCTACTTCCTGTTTTTGCTTGAAATCTTTGGTAAGTTGTGTTTGACTTCTTTAA
>NW_021465939.1:0-224 GCF_001605985.2 Dendrobium catenatum
TATGGTTTAGGTTTTTGGGTTATCGTTTACATTTTAGGCTTTAGGGTTAATAATTTAGGGTATTGGGATTAGGTTATAGTATTTAGGGTTTAGGCTTTTGGGTTTATAATTTAGAATTTATGGTTTAAATTATAGAGTTTATTAATTTAATGTTTAGTGTTTAGAATTAAAAATTTCAATATTAGTCTTTAGTTTTTATATTTTAGGGTATAGTGTTTGGAATT
>NW_021465940.1:0-602 GCF_001605985.2 Dendrobium catenatum
CCATTGACGTCACAGCCATATGTCGTGAGACTATCAAGGTTATGTGAGATTTTATTCACTCCACTTAACTTTCTGGAAAAATAGCATCTCCATCATCTATATTTTATAGACATTGTTTCTCTATAGCATAAAGATATATACGTTTAGGATTACTACAACACCACATAGACAAGAAAAAAAGTTAACTTTTTATATTAATCCATTTCTTTAACATGCACAATTTTGTGATGAGGACATCGTCAGAGATGTCGACGCGTGTACAATTGGAGACACCGGAGATCGATGGCTACGATCAGGAGCTTATATTTTTTTTTAGTCATTAATGTAGTAGTTTATTTTATTTTTAGTTTTTATTGTTTTACCCTTATGGGTGGTCGTTTGTTGTTGTAGCCCCGAGGGCAATTTAGTCTTTATTTCTTTTCTTTTTGGTGAGACCTATATATAGGTCATTTCTATTGTATTTGGGGATGATGAATATTGATATGAAATTTCAATTTTGGTTTTGGATCTCTTTGTGAGTTCTAGAGTGAGTGGTGAAACCTAGGAGAGGCTCAATTGAAGTACCCAACATCCCCTACGGGTGAGCTCTTGGTTTTTCCTCT
>NW_021465941.1:0-218 GCF_001605985.2 Dendrobium catenatum
ATGGTGAACTGGTAGTGTGGTCTTCTCCTGGCCTTACTCCTTGACAAGGGTAGAGCCTAGGATAGAGCCAACAGTAAAGATCACCTAAAAAGGTGAAAACGAGGTAAGGGGATTCTCCTATAGCCTTGCCCTATAGCGGGGGCAGAGCAGAAAAGAGAACCAGAAGTAAAGATCACCACTGGGGTGAAAAAGGTAAAGAGATTCTCCTCTAGCCTTAC
>NW_021465942.1:0-211 GCF_001605985.2 Dendrobium catenatum
CCCCCCCCCCCCCCCTCTTGGTTAGCTTGGGACTAACTTCATAGGGCTTAACATCCCTAACGAAGTTTCAATGAAGACTATAAACTTAGCACGCCCAAATTTATTCTATATTTTTATTTTATTTATAGACCTTTTAGAAATTTGCTTTATTCATTTTGTTTCTTATACGCTTTAGTATAATTCATTTGTTTGTTGTTTGAGGTTTAGGTAT
>NW_021465943.1:0-567 GCF_001605985.2 Dendrobium catenatum
TCTTGAGCTGGCTTGAGAGTGAGCGTGTGGACCTAAATTGTTAGTATTCAACAGAGAAAATAGATATGCAATGAACTTTAATTATTAGAAGATAGCATAGTAAATTAAAATAATAATGTTTATATCAGAAGACTTGAGCCCAGATATACAACACAATTTACTAACATTCTAATATACATTATAGAATAATTCATTAACTTGTAATCATGGTTTTAAAAATCGGACTAGACCATTCGGTTCAACTGTGAACCGGTCCAATGACTGGCTTTGGTATACTGATGAAACCGCTTTGCAATTGAATCTAGGAAAAACCAATCGAATTGTCAATTGAAGTAGGAAACTGACGAATTGGACGGCTTCAAAAGAGTCGTTCAGTCCATATTGCTATGAATCTAACACCTTGATGGCATATCTAACGATTAAAATTTTAGTTTATGAACCTAATTAGTAAAATGAAAGATCTAAAACAAATCCATTGCTCCATTTTTCTATGAGTTTCCTCTCCCATAATGTGAACTCATTAAGCCTAACTCTCTCAGCTCTCCATCCAGGACATTTCTAAGCAAC
>NW_021465944.1:0-521 GCF_001605985.2 Dendrobium catenatum
ACAAGTGTTTGCCGTTCGGTTGGAGATGCCCTAAAACAGCTTTTAAATACATAATTTTTTAATTCAATAAATTTTTCTACTAAAAAGCTGTTTAAGAAAGTAGCAACAATGTTGTCCCAAATGAAGCCTTAAGCCATTGATTTAGACTTTATTTGAGACAGCTTTCTTATTATTTTATAAAGCAACATTCTTGCACAAAATTTACGAGATCAAAAAATATTTATACTTAAAAATTGTTTTAAAAAATAATTAAAAAAAAGTACTAAATGAAGCTTGAGTCACCTTGAAATGGATCAAGCTGGCTTGGCTTTCTTTTGATAATTGTTGCATCCTGGAATATTCGCGGCGGTAGAGAAATATAGTTTAATGTCTTAGCATTGTACGAAGATCCAACACACAATTAGATAAGTGAGAGGGTGTATCATTCATAAGAGATACCATAATTTTTTACTTGGAAAACCCCTAAAAGGGGGAAAAACCATGAGGCTTGGCCCAGTTTGAATGAATCCACTAGTATTTGT
>NW_021465945.1:0-570 GCF_001605985.2 Dendrobium catenatum
TTTTTTATGTTATAAATAAATAAAGTGTTTTTTTTTAATATTTTTAACATACCTTAAAGCCGAATTGATAATTTATGACATCTGTGACTTTTTTTTTCTGTATTTACTATTATGATCCTTTGCCTTATGGGATCCCTTTCGATGACTGATCGGGATAAGCCATTATAACTTGGATGTTTGGTGACATCCACTTAGATTTGGTATTGCTGATATTTAGACAGCCGTTTGTTATTAGAAAGCTACTGGGAAGAAAGTAATTTATTTAAAAGTTGTTTTAGAAAATAATTTTCTAACAAGAAAATTTTTTGAAAGCATATATAAAAAAGGTTTTGACCAAATATAAAATGTGATTATGATTTGATAAGCAAAGCAGAAAGAAAAAATGTCCAGAACTTAGCCTATATCTCTTCAGCCACCACGTTGTGCAGTAAGTAATCATCACTAACTTTATTCTAATGTTACCTTTTGGTTTATTTTGAGGCCTTTTCTTGGAGAAATTATTCAGTGCGCAAACGAGATGTAGCTTTATGTCAAGAGGTAAATTAGGACGTGTCATATCACCTAATACAT
>NW_021465946.1:0-958 GCF_001605985.2 Dendrobium catenatum
TTTTTAGAACTAGAATTTTTTGCACTAAAAAGTTGATTTAAAAAGCAGTAAGAAAGCTAGGCTTCATTTGGGACGGCTTTTCTTATTGCATTCTAAAACAGCTTTTTAGTATCAAATGCTATGTTTGGATGCCTATTAATGTTTCTTAAAGTAGATTTTTAGTACAAATATTTTAACTTTTGTACTAAAAAACTACTTTAAGAAGCAACAAGAAAGTCATCTCAAACCAAGTCAAAATTTGGTGCTAGAATGTTACTTTAGAAAACAGTAAGAAAGTCATATCAAGCGATACCTTAGTCCATGCAATGTGCGTGGTAATTTCCACTCACATAACGATCAAGTATGTGAAAATTTTTTCTTATCCTAATTTCATACCATTTGTGACTCCATATGCTTGTTTTTGATAGAGTGGTTGCAATCTATAAGTTTATTTAAATTAGGTTGGATAACTCCAACTCGATGGATTTGTGTGTGTAATGAATTCCATATGATAGATCAACACTCTTAACCCTCTAGTTTTTTTTTTTTTTTTATTGTTTTTAGTAGGTTTTTTTTTCTTGTTATTGTTTTTAGTAGGCTGCTACGAGAGTCCTCTATGAGCTACACCAACAATCTCTTTCATATAGCTTACAAACGCTACCCTAATCTAGACTCCCTATATCATGCCTCGATCCACTGGCGAATAGGAGTGTCAATATTTGACATGACCCAAAAAATTCGAACTAAATCCGACCTAAAAATTTTGGGTTCAGATCAACCTGTTTCTCAAACGGTTCGGTTAACAGGTTGACCCGGAAACATGAAATCAACCCGATTTAACCCGTTTAAAATGCACTAACCACGTCTGTCAGCCCGTCGAGTCACGCTGACCGCGTCTTCCCGCCCGCCCCATCACCCGTTGTCCCGTGTTACTTGCAATCCTGCATTGATCTTGCCAGCCATAGTCGACCTGACCCTC
>NW_021465947.1:0-467 GCF_001605985.2 Dendrobium catenatum
AAGTTATCAATAGAATAAGTATTCAACTCAGATTTAGTGATAGTAGTTATCTTAGCATCATAGAAAGAAGGTAAATATATTAAAATTTTATTAACTTTTTCATAGTTAGTGAGTTCGCTTCCTAAGGCATATAGAGTGGTGATAATTTATGTAAACCTAATATACATTTCAATTATTGATTCACTAGGTTTAATGTGAAATAATTCATAGTAATGAAGCAAGATATTCAATCTACATTTCTTAACATCAGTTGTGCCTTCATAAGTGATATATAATTTATCTCATATTTCTTTTCCAATGATATAAGTTGAAGCAAAAATGTTATCTCAAAATTTTAAAGCACAGAAAAACAGTTTAAGCATTTTGCATTAAGTTATGCAAAATCTCTATCATCAAAAGTCCATTTAGTAAATAGAAGTTCAATTTTTATGCTAATGATTTCACGTAATGGTGGAGAATAACCTTCT
>NW_021465948.1:0-423 GCF_001605985.2 Dendrobium catenatum
ATAATTAAATATTTTTCAAAACTATATATACCTAAATGATTTTTTTTTAATCAAAACAAAAATGGCGACTCCACTGGGGAAAATCCCTCTTTCCATCTTTAATAACGGTGCAAATTTTATTGCATCGATTGTTTTGACTACCTTTCTCTCCGTTGGTCCCTCTTCCATTTCTCCCTTGGGTGAGTGTGGCCAACTCAATTAAGACTTGTGAAAAGAGAGGTAGGTGTAGGAAACCTCCCTTTAAGTCGGGCTTTGACATTTTGCCTCCAAGTTAATTGGTAGAGCAAAAGAGTCAAGCCAGATCCTTTTGTATATGTCGCAAACTTGCATGCGAATTAACAACTAGCGTGCTAAGTTTCACAATTTACAAAAGACCCTTCAATTTCAAAATCAAGATTTCAATCCTTTACGCTAAATTCAATC
>NW_021465949.1:0-216 GCF_001605985.2 Dendrobium catenatum
CATCATTATGATGAACTGCTCTCTCCCCTTCCTCCTCCTATAGAGTTTACCCCAAATTTTTTATCACAAAACAAACTCTTTCTAGGATGATAGAAAGACATAAAATACTCAAAACTTGACAAAATATAACTAACAAAACAAAACACAACTTTAATATTATTAAAGGACTTACAAACAAGGACTCTTACAAACGACTCAAACAAGACAACCTAAACT
>NW_021465950.1:0-523 GCF_001605985.2 Dendrobium catenatum
ACTTGGATTCAAAGGAAATTAGGGTGTGAAATTATTTACATACAAAGTGATCATGGAGGAGAATTTAAAAATGAGAGATTTGAAAATTTTTGTAAAGAGAAAGGAATTGATCACAATTTCTCTGCACCTAGAACCCCTCAGCAAAATGGGATAGTCGAAAGAAAAAACAGAACATTAATAGAAGCAGCCCGAGCAATGTTGGCAGAATACTCACTTTCTAGATATTTTTGGGCTGAGGCGATTAGCACTGCATGTTATATTCTGAATAAAATGAATGTGAGATCCAATTTAAATAAAATACCCTATGAATTGCTAAAAGGGAGAACACATAATTTATCACATTTGCATATTTTTGGTTGCAAGGTGTTTATTCATAATAATTGAAAATCTGTCTTAGGAAAATTTGATCCAAAATCAGATGAAGGAATTTTTATTGGTTATTCATGTGTTTGAAAATTTTATAGGGTATTCAACATAAGAACTTTAGTTATTGAAGAGACCACACATGTTGTATTTGATGAAT
>NW_021465951.1:0-248 GCF_001605985.2 Dendrobium catenatum
TCACCAGTGATGCCTGATACTGCCGTATAGGGTCCTGTGCAGTAACCTGCACAGGGTCCTGTACAGTCACCAGTACAGGGTCCATCACAGATTAGTATTGAGCCAGGTGTTTCCACTGCCCATTCTGATGGAGATCCCTCTCAGTTTGCAGTGAGGCACGATGGTCCAAAACAGTAAAATCAGCCCTTTCCTAGTTAATTTAGAAAATTCTCTTAATTACCCCGATTTTAGAAAATTCATAACTAATT
>NW_021465952.1:0-244 GCF_001605985.2 Dendrobium catenatum
ATCCTCAGGCCTCCTGGCCTCTGGCAACTGAAAATATGGTTTCTTTAACAGACTCCTGAAAATCTTCTTAACTGCTTCCCTCTTAAACGGATATGGTTTTGCCAATATCTCTCTAAAAGGGACATAGTTACGATCTCTGGTGTACTGGGGAGTAACTTGAAAGGGTTGTCTCTGAACTGGCTGTGGTGGTGGTGGTGGAGGAACACTGGCTGACTAGTCATTGGCCTTTTTCCCTTGTCAACTG
>NW_021465953.1:0-262 GCF_001605985.2 Dendrobium catenatum
TTGTTATTACTTTATAAATCTATTTTTTTAGTACATAATTTTTTTTAACAGAAAAAAGTATTGGCCTAAAACTAATCGAAACGATATCTCAATTAGGTGTCATATTGACTTATGGTTGGAATTGAATTCAATGAATTGAATTTTAAACTTATAATTAAATTGAATCATTAATATTTGAAACTAAGGTTTCGTTTGGGTTGACTTTCTTACTACTTCTTAAAGCAGTTTTTTAGTTCAAAAATTAAAACTTTTGTATTAAAAA
>NW_021465954.1:0-214 GCF_001605985.2 Dendrobium catenatum
AAAATAGAAATTCTAATTCTCTCAAGTGTGTGTGTGTGTAGGTTTACTTAGCATCAGTCTCTTTGTCCATTACAAGTAGACTCAAGAAGAGAAAAAACAAAGTACAGACTGACTCAACCCTAAACCTACGCAATCTTGAACTGGCTTCGTTTGTTCGTCCGATCTCTTCGATTCCTTAAAAGTTAGAAGAACCAAGTAGTCCAAGAAAATCAAT
>NW_021465955.1:0-313 GCF_001605985.2 Dendrobium catenatum
CCTAGTTCTTCAGCACCAAACTGTAACGAATTCCAAAGCATCTAATTTTCCTTCAATACCAAGCATAAGTCTTCATCAAACAACAACTATATAGAAATCCAAAATATCTGATAGGGAGAGCAAAAGTTGGTCCACATTGCAGGCATAAAGAAGATGTGAGCTCAATTTAAATTCAGGGCAACTTGCCGGAAGTTCACTTTGAGCCTGAAGCTCTTGATCTAGTAGCCTCTGTGACAAGTGACAACAGCCCAGTAAGGAAGCAATTAAGAGAAATGTAAGGAAAACTCAGTGAAGGAAGCTGTAACAGAAATTT
>NW_021465956.1:0-306 GCF_001605985.2 Dendrobium catenatum
AAATTTAAACCTCCTCCTCTCCAAGCATGCCGCCGACCACCCCTCTTGATGAGCCCAGTTAATGACTCATTAAGCCCCCTTAATTACATTTGAAATTTGAAATTACTATCAAGTATTTCCCTCCAAATTTACTAAAATCTGAGATCAATTCAGATTTTAGTAAATCTCCCTTCCTCTCGTCTAAACCTAAGCTCCCTTTCTATTTTCCCTTGGCCGAACTTCCCCTCCTCCTTGGGAATTCCGCCAGCTCTCCCCTCTCCCTATCTCTTCTTCTTCAAGTGCCAAGGCTACTCCTCACCGCCTCCT
>NW_021465957.1:0-849 GCF_001605985.2 Dendrobium catenatum
AACGCAGGTGACCGTCGGTTATTTACCGGCGGCATACCGGCTGTTTAACCGTCGGTTTGGCTGGATTTTTCCGGCGGTCAAACCGTCGGATTATCATCATTCTAACAGCGACGATCACCGGTAAACTGCCGGTCATAACAGAAGGAATTACCGGCAGCTCAACCGCCGGCGTATCGCCGGAGAACCGCCGAAAACAATTGGCAAACCGCCGATAATTATCGCTGCTATAGTGAACTTCCAGCGGCTATGATTAGCCGTCTGGTATCAACATTACCGGCGGTTAAACCGCCATTTGGCCGCCAAAAAACTGTAGCATTTGAAAAAAAAATGGACAACATCCCCTCTATATTTATTGAATTTCACCATAAACTCTAAACCTGCACAAAAAAATATAACAATTATCACAAATATGGGCAACATACCACTATAATCAATCACAATAATTATCACAAATATGTTCATCAAAACAAATAAACTCATAATAAGTTTATAACCAAACAAATAAAATTCTCGCTTTAACACAACAAGTTCATCAAACCAAATGTTTAAACCAAATAAGTTCACACATAAGTTCATCAAACAAATAAGAGTACTAATCTTCCTCCGTGTCCTCGCTGTCTGGCGATGCATGTGGCTGTTGTTGCTCTTTCTTCTTTTGATTTTCATCTCTATAGGATCGCAGCTTTGCCTGCATCTCATTTTGAACCTTTCTCATCTCTTCTATCTCTCTCGTCAGCGCTACAACCCACTGACTTACACTTTCTTCAACTCCACTATGATCATAAAATGCTGAGGTGGATGAAATGCCCTCATAAGCATAGCCTTACGAACCCAAGCCATATACCCTCC
>NW_021465958.1:0-226 GCF_001605985.2 Dendrobium catenatum
GATATCTTATCGGCCTGGATGATGCAGCAAAATTATGCCTAAATTAATTTGGTAATTAAGGAAAAAATTTAAGGTTGATTGTACGATCACATCGGTTGGGCTGATTGCAGGATCGGCCGGGATGATGGCATGGATGATTGACATCGGCCTACTTATATTCAGGGTGATGTTCAGGATGATTTTCCTCGGATTTGAACTAATCAGCCAGGATAATTTTCTATCGTCC
>NW_021465959.1:0-280 GCF_001605985.2 Dendrobium catenatum
GAAAGAGAGAGAGAGAGAGAGAGAGATGAACAAGTCATCATAAGTGTGATGTAAATAAGTGGTATTCATTACCTCCCAAGAATGGAGAGCTCACCCAACGATAAGACATACATCAATATACTCATAATCCCAGCCTTTCATCCTAAATATATAGGGAATGTAATGTACTATTAGTACTAAAGCCCTTGACTTAACTAATACAAGATAACAAGGGGACTTATAATTTAAATCCCACCAAGGACCTAAGTAGCCCCAACATGAACTTATTATCCTTCTTGGA
>NW_021465960.1:0-281 GCF_001605985.2 Dendrobium catenatum
CCTTCTTCATCACAAACAATAAGAACTTGAAGAGTTCAGTCCTTATACTTGTGCCCCGGCGTATACCTCTCGTCACATCTGAAACAAAGCCCTTTTGCCCTCTTCTCCTGTAATTCTGTCTCAGTGAGCTTCTTGAAGTTATCCCCACTCCATCCTCCTATTGGCTTCTCCCTAGTGATCTCATTATTGTTGACTGATGCGGGCCCCTTTTGTGCTAAAAGAGTGGTCGTAGTCTTGTAAGAGCCTCATGAGCTGCTGCTCCTAGCTCCCTTCTCCAGATT
>NW_021465961.1:0-213 GCF_001605985.2 Dendrobium catenatum
CCTTGCAAGTTCAAGCTCATATAGGTCGAGTCCTTGTTGAAGTTCAAATGAGAGTCCAAGTTATGTGCTCTTTGACCTCAATCAATTTCTTTTATACTATTCAAGTTCATTTTAAGTAGATTGAATCAAGTCCACAAGTCCCATTTTGCTCCAAGTCCTTGTTTGTATTTCAGACAAAAATTCGACAGCCTTCCAGCGTCTCCCCCATTTAGG
>NW_021465962.1:0-207 GCF_001605985.2 Dendrobium catenatum
TAATTGGCTCAATTTTAGATAGCTTCTAATATATAATTTTTTATTTATCTGAATAAATATATGAGTCCACATATAGAAATTTCCCAACACTCTCCTACTTGGGCCACATATATATACATATAAGTATATATTATTAAATTAATCGTAGGAGAATAATAATTGCTATCTTTATAAAATAACATCTCTAGATAATTTGGTTAATCAATC
>NW_021465963.1:0-861 GCF_001605985.2 Dendrobium catenatum
ATACAAATTCCATTATGTACGACATTGACACGTCAGCAGTTAGTTACAGGAAGCGTGTTCTGAGTTCGCTGACGTGAACATGTGTGACGGTGCGAGAGCACCCAACCTCCCCCAACGTCCGTGCAAAACCCCCCGCCGCCGCCTCCTCAGGTGAAAGCTAGCTCATTATTTGGGAGTGAAATTAATTAATTCAATTCAAAGTTATTTTGCAAACGGCCCGGTATGTATTTGATTATGTTCTTCTATTAAAGTTTATTTAAATAATTCAATTAAGTTATTTTTCTCCTTTTTTAAATATTAATTAATTTAAAATTCAGTTCGTTAGTTCATTTTGTTTTGTTAATTAAAATTTATTTAATTAATTTATTTAGTTAGGTTATTTAGTTGATTTTTTAGTTACATGATTTCTTAAGTTTATTCAATTTATTTTTGTATTTTATTTAATTAATATATTAATGTTTACTAAAACTTGATAGACATGCATATTTAAAAATTTATTTATATAATTATAAATTTATCTATATTTTATCGTTTACGCATAAGGTCGCATTTATTTTGTGTGCACAATTTATCAATTTTTATGGTTCAGCACCTAGGCAATATAGGTGTATATTTTAAAGTTTATTGAATATTTTGTTCATACTCGTCAAGTTTATTTTTTAACGCATGTGCATCTCAATGCACTCGACCCCATTCTTGCAAGGAATTCCTTAATGTTGTGGCCATCTAAGTTTAGCCAAAAGTAGGTCATTGTGTTGCCACTTATAGGGATCTGATAGACTATGTTTATATATATAATTATAAATTCATCTATATTACACAACTCTCCTTGGCCTATTGGTTGAGAGCTTAGTCTTTCAA
>NW_021465964.1:0-283 GCF_001605985.2 Dendrobium catenatum
CACATACATAAGGAGATCATATAAAATTTATACTGATAATACGAGACGATATCAGATCGTACGGGACGATATCAGATCGTACAGGATGATCAGATAGTTATCTCCTATTGAGCACATAGAACGAATAGGAACTGGCTTGAAAAATTTTCTAAGTCCTATTCGTCCGGGACGAAATTAAATATCGTCCAGGACAATTTGGTCTCTATAAAATTTTCATCCAAACGAAATTAATTATCATCAGAAAATGAGTTGCTCTCTGTAAAATTTTTGTCCAGACAAAATT
>NW_021465965.1:0-241 GCF_001605985.2 Dendrobium catenatum
AAGTCCGAAAATATGTGTAGTATTATTTAGCATTGGCCGAATCGCAAAAAATTACGTTACAAACTTGATCATAGAGGCCTCGTTGAGCTCCAAAAATGTCCAAATTAAGTATGATGCGCATGGCTGAAAGTCGGCGATCTTGTTTAGAAATTTTCTTCTTCCAATTAAGTAAATCATTAGTTATATTTTAATCTGGGTAAGCAAGTCCAAGTAATCACGTGTTCAAGCACTGAATAGAATG
>NW_021465966.1:0-202 GCF_001605985.2 Dendrobium catenatum
TTCTTATGGGATTAACATCCCTAACAAAATTTCAAGTGGTATAAGAGCGGGATTCATAAAAACTAAGTTTGAAAACCTTTTGAATTTTAATCTATGACCAACAATGGAAATCATAATACTGCGGAAGGGTATTCGATTACCCGACCACCTTTGTTAGATAATATCCCTTTTGATTTTTGGAAAACTCACATGTCTACATTTT
>NW_021465967.1:0-261 GCF_001605985.2 Dendrobium catenatum
GCTTATACTCGAATCGAACGGCTCGACGAGACGAATTCAACGAGCCCAAGATCGCTGAATTACAACATCATTAAAGCCTCCAAATGTCCAACGAACGGTGCATGATCTAAGGGTTCACTATCGGCCGTCCATTCGAACCACTCCCTATTCGCCAACCACTCCCTATTCGCCCCTGATCTCACGCCTATTTACGGGCCATGCCATTCCAGAAAATCTATAAATATAGCCCTCATTTCTCATGAGAGGGGATCCAAGCAAGAG
>NW_021465968.1:0-818 GCF_001605985.2 Dendrobium catenatum
AACTTCTTGTGGCGGGTGACCGATAGTGAAGTAGTACCAATGTCTTGGGGCTATTTGGAATTTAATAATAATATAAGAACATTTATTGGTGACCGATAGCGAAGTAGTACCATTCCGTTGCTAATTAGAATATAATAATAATATAATAATACATAATAGAAAAGATATAATAGAAAAGAACTGTCTTTTCTGTATACTTTCCCCGGTTCCGTTGCTACCGCGGCCCTTACGCAATCGATCGGATCATATAGATTTCAACACAACATAGGTCATCGAAAGGATCTCGGACGACTCACCAAAGCACGAAAGCCAGGATCTTTCAGAAAATGGATTCCTATTTGAAGAGTGCATAACCGCATGGATAAGCTCACACTAACCCGTCCATTTTGGATCCAATTCGGGATTTTCCTTAGGAGGTATCGGGAAGGGATTGGAATGTAAGAATATCGATTCATACAGAAGAAAAGGTTCTCTATTGATTCAAACGCTATACCTATGGGATAGAGGAGGAGGAAAACCCGAAGATTTCACATAGTACTTTTGATCGAAAAAGAAATCTGATTTCTTTCGTACCCCTCGCTCGATGAGAAAATGGGTCAGATTCTACAGGATCAACAAACCTATGGGACTATCATGCTAGATAAGTTGTTTATTTCTTACACACTAGAGCAAGAAATAAATGTTCCAAATAGTGTTAGGAGATATATGTAAAACAATAATAATTCAAATCATCATAATAATACAAGTTGCAAGAATGTGAAACATGCAAAATAGCAACTCACTTAACAATCTCCCCCTTTTTGATGATGGCAAAACAA
>NW_021465969.1:0-337 GCF_001605985.2 Dendrobium catenatum
AATCTAAAATAAATACAAAGGAATATGCTTACAAAAACAAAAAATTTACTCGTATGCGAATGATGTATGAAACAGTTATATAAGAAAGAGCTGATTTTATTAATATAAAATTTACAAAGTACATCTCAGGGTCTGCAGGAAAGTAATGGTGGCCAGGCCCCACCGACAACAAACCTGGATTCTAAGCCTACGAGAAAGGTAGAATTAAACATAACTGCTTATGGTCTTCAGGCTCCAGGTCTTCTATGGAATTCCAAAAAGGAACATCCTTTTAAGGGAGGACATTACTTTCTGAAGCCCCATTTGTATGTTTGTAAGCAGTTATTTTTAATTCTTT
>NW_021465970.1:0-219 GCF_001605985.2 Dendrobium catenatum
CTCGTCTCCTCCCGATCCTAGCTAACAGCATACCTGAAAAACCAACACCACTGCACCCCCAAAATTTTACGCTCAGATGGCGACGACTAATTTATTAGCAACGCCTTCAAATTTTACCTGCAAGAATCGGGTATCACTCAGCAACTAACTTGCCCTCACATCCTGAGCAAAACAGCTTATCCGAATGGAATCCTTGGCCGTTGTTCTCTCAATAATGAC
>NW_021465971.1:0-1399 GCF_001605985.2 Dendrobium catenatum
CATTCTAATATGATGATAGCCACACTTTATATCAATCGTTAAAAATATGCAAGAACCATGTGATTCATCTAACATATCATCTAAGCATGGAATAGGATGATTATATTTTATCGTTATACTATTGATGGCTCTGCAATCTATACATTTTCTCCACGTCCCACTTGCTTAATTGATTTTCAAAATGAAACAATATACGTTCATTGATTATCATTAGGTGGATTTAACTTAAAAGAAAATTTGTCTGAGAAGTAGAGAACTTATAGGATGTAATTGAACAAATTCAACCTTTACTTTCCATTTCTCTGACATTTAATGTGTTTGAAATGATCTCTCTCTACGACTATAAAATACAGTACAAACATGTACTTTTCTCTCAATCTAGTGGTTCAACTATCGACGGGTTATGATTTCATATATGTGAAATATCCTACAACCCTAAGAACTCAAGATCAGTGAAAATAGCAAATATGGCTGCGACTTATCGAAATGTAGCTTAGGGCCTAGGGTTTGGAAATAGGCATTTTTGATATTTTTCCTTCGAATGCTTTGATTGGTTGATTTTTGTTGCAACAAATTTCAATTTCCTATATTTGAGCTCATCGCAATGGACTTTGGGATTCTTTGCTTTGGTGCTTAAAGACACACGAAAAATGTGATGATTTTGGAAGCATCATTTTGCATCAATTTTCCAACTTCAAAGTATAAAGCTTTGATACACATGACTATTTTGGTTCCAATGTCTCATTTGATCGAACTGGTCCTTCAATCTTATTAAGCTTAAAATTTACCTAATAACCAATAATGAAAACTAAAAAAATTCATAAATCAATTTGTATTTTAAAAAAATGTTTGATTCAATTTGATTTTAACTAATTATTACTTATTCTTAGAAAATACATTTGGATCATTTGCCACTAATACGGACCAAATTTAGAGAGGCCATATCTCATATGAATTTCAAGAAATATTTCTTTTTCTTAATTTTGTGATAACTACATATAAATTACGCAGTCATACTGAAGCCTAGAAGTATTTAAAGAAGAATTCAATGTAGAAAATTGAATCACCCCTAGTCATTCATACTCATGTCATACTTTGATGAAATTATTCAGTGCGAATTAGAATATGCCACGTCAACTCTTTATTGTGTACTGTAACTATGTGCCCACTATATACCAGATGAACTGACTCGCTCTGATGTTCGCTTAGAATAATTTCTCCATTACCTTACCTCAATATTTTCTAGAGGATTTTTAGTTGTCTTTTTTGAATTTTTATTGGGTCAAGTAACCTGATGTAGAGGAATTTTTATTGCCTCCTCCCACCTGACGCATCTTTACGTTCGGTATGCATTGTTAACGTGACACCTGGCATTCTACTTTACCCGATACCCGACCCG
>NW_021465972.1:0-322 GCF_001605985.2 Dendrobium catenatum
AAAACAATTTTGCTCTTGTTGTTGTTAACCCGAAGGCTCGAGAAATTAAAGAAGCCATCAAGAATGGAATTCAAGCAATGAGCATTATCCCGAGTGGCTTCAGCAAACACCAAAAGATCATCAGCATAAAGGAGATGAGAAACAGAGGTGTTACCAGCTTTCAAACCCAGGAAATTATTGTTGAGACTGGCCTCTTCAAAAAGAGAGGATAAACTGTCCATGGTGATGCAAAAAAGGTAGGGGGATAACGGGCAGCCTTGCCTGAGACCCGAAGAGGAAGCAAAGTAGCCCTCAAGCCCCCCATTGATAGATACAGAGAAGT
>NW_021465973.1:0-994 GCF_001605985.2 Dendrobium catenatum
TACGACCTAGTAAGCTCCTCATCGAGTTTGATCGATGAAATTGAGGTCTAAATCAACAATACAACCCATAAAGTTAACTAAGATTTTTCTGTGCAAAAGGTGAGTGCACATTGCTACGTTGTGTACGAGATGCATGCTTTATTTTGAGCTTACACTTGATAGGTAATTGGTCCATAAGGTTTGTGCATCGCTTTTCTTCACTTCGGAAATACGCTTTCACCAGCACTATTTAGAAATGCTCGTATTTCTTATTTCTTACTCATCTAAGTTTCCCAGATGACTAAATTGTATTCAACACCTATTTCGGTTGATGTTCCACAACTTTGTTCTTATGCATTGCCATTCATTACGCCTTTCATTTGTTTTCTGCTTCGGAAAATGATACTCGCAGAATCAGCCCCAACGCTGCCATGATCTCTCTGATTCTATTTCTTCTTTCTTTATTGTTCTTCCTCCCTTTCTTCTCATCAAAGTTTTTTCACCTTTAAGACTTCTAAACCATCACACTAATGCAGTAGATTACTGTTGCAAGATCTTTAACCATAGTTGTCCCTCTGGGATCAGTCGACGCTTATGATGCTAAGCATTCTAACTCTAGTACACAAGGAAGGTGTAGTTACTACAAGTAAAAAACATATTTCTATGGATTTGTGCTCGATGGCTCGTAGTTAATTGATTTGTTTCTGTCCTCACAGTAGAAAATTTCTATTACTTCCCTATAACCGCATCCCTTGTAAACATAATTTGACTCTATTTTTTGGAGTAAAATACTTACCTTTGTAGTTTGTTTAGAATCTCCTTCAAAGCAGGGGATTCCTTCCTGAAATATGCCATCTTCTTGGTGTCCTTCGAATAACTCTTGGAGATCATAATATCCAATATTTATGCAAGTTTGAATATCATTGTCAGCTTAGCTCATGAGTTGAAAAGCCACTAAAAGTCAGGGCAGATTTTTAGAGTAAAGTAGTCTTTCTTTGAAGCAAACTATCTCCTT
>NW_021465974.1:0-220 GCF_001605985.2 Dendrobium catenatum
GATTCTTGTTTGGACGATGAAAAAATACTTGATCATCCAAGCCAATTTTGGATAGTCTCGGATGATTAGTTTAATGCAATACATATCATCCAAAGCTTTATTCAGGTCGTATAGGAAGAAATTAAGGTTGGTTTAACTTATCGTCCCAGACGATACTATGATTATCTAGAATGATGTTTAATAACCCGATTAATTTAGGTAAAATTTTAATACATCAACT
>NW_021465975.1:0-317 GCF_001605985.2 Dendrobium catenatum
ATATATTATAATGTCTTATCCCATTAAAAAATATCCTAACACAGCTTAGTGTATATGAAGGTTTCAATGTCAAAGGACTTCTGAGAAACTTTGATTAAGGATCTTAAAGATTCAATGAGGTAAATAATATTTTTCACTGAGAGATTTTTAATTGAGGTTCTTTTTGCTTTAAATAGGTTAGTCATGACATCCTTTGAAAAATACCTTAAGCTTGGAATGCAGAGTATAATAATGCCTTTATATCATAGAAAAGAATGATGGAATCATAATAAGTGGAATATTGGTCAATTCTAGTTCTAAAATAAATTTCATGAGTG
>NW_021465976.1:0-1372 GCF_001605985.2 Dendrobium catenatum
AAGCTTACGGTTTTTAAGATACAAGTTGGTAGGAATAGAAGCGTTGCCAAGTCTCCACCAAAACATTTCCACCTTCTTGCTAAGTTTGAGTTTGTTGAGCAACTTGTAATAACCATCTTCCATTAAATTGAATCTTCTATTTAAAACTTGTTCAAAAGCAAAACCCGAGACTATTTTCCCATGACAGAATTTCTGCAATTCCACCGTGTCAGCACTGCAGGGATTAATTTGTATGTTGATGATAGCTTTCAATAATTCTAGATGGAACCATCTCTGAAGTAAAGTATAATTCCATTGGCCATTCTCCATCATTAGTTGTTGAACACACTTTCCTTCCAAAGCAGAGCGGTAAAGGTCTGTTCAAAATCAATTCTTTAAATCTAATTGTAACCCGTAGAAACTAATCTTGCTTTGTTTCTAACCACTATACAAGAATCATTAATTTTATTTTTGAAAATCCTTTTTGTTCCAACCACACTCTGGTCCTTAGGTGTTTCAACAAGTTCCTAAACATCATTCCTCAAGAATTAATTAAACTCTTCTTGCATGGCTAGGATAAAAAATTAATTAGATAGGGCTTGATTTATGTTGGTGGGTTCAATCATTGAAATGAAGGTAGAGTGGTTTACCTCTTTTCTCAATCCATGACTAGTTATAACACCTTCATATGGGTCTCCTAAGGTTAGTTCTTTAGGATGACTTGAGGAATATCTTCATTCTCTAGGCAATATGTTTTAAAGTTCTATCGTTTCCTCTAGATTTGCAGATTTTAATCCTTGGGTGACTTCTACAAACTCTTCCTCTTCTTCCATAGTCCCTCTACAAGTATCAAATTAATCAAATATAACATGAGTGGTCTCCTCAACTACGAGTGTTCTTTATTAAAAACTCTATATGATTTCTCAACACTTGAGTAACCTAGGAACACCCCTTCATCAAACTTGGGGTCGAATTTTCCTAGTAGTGATTTCCTTTTATTTAGTATGAACACTTTTTATCTAAAAACATGAAGGTGAGAGAGGTTGGTTGTACTAGCCTTAAGAATTTCATATGGTGTCTTATTTAGCTTGGATCTAACATTTACCCTATTAAAAACATAACAGACAATATTGAATGCTTCTACCAAAAAGTATTTAGGACGTGAGTATTCAACTAATATGGCTTTAATAACTTCTACCAAGGTCCTATTTTTTCTTTCAGCAACCCCATTCTGTTGAAGGGGTTCTTGGAGTTGAAAAATTGTGATCTATCCCTTGCTCCTTATAGTAAGATTCTAATTTCTCATTCTCAAAATTTCCACTGTAGTCACTATAAATGGTTATAATTTCATAACCTAGTTGTTTGAATAGTTGCTATTTGAATGAGTTATATT
>NW_021465977.1:0-379 GCF_001605985.2 Dendrobium catenatum
AATTTTCACTAAATTCAATTCAACGTGAGCTTAAATTTATAGGTATGATTCTTGCATATATTTAACACATGTCAAAAAATATTCAAGGCTTTTTTAGTTCAGAGAGGGATTCATTTGCAAATTTAAATTTCTATGTATGAAATTGACCTTTAAATTTAAAAGTTAATTAATGCAAATCCATATATCCATTAGGGCTTTGCATCTGTGGATTGATAAAATATTTTACAAGGGTTAGTTAGCTATTTGTTTTACCCCATTATTTGTTCTACCTAACATAAAGTAAAATTTCAAATGTATAGATAAAATTTCAATGGGACATTATTAAAAATCTTAGAACGGCTTTGATGGGGAAAATCTCTATGGTTTAAACCTTAGGTTA
>NW_021465978.1:0-1472 GCF_001605985.2 Dendrobium catenatum
CTTCCGAAATCCTGCTCAAAGGCAGATCCCACTTCCCACGGTTGAATCCTCCTGCCTCCCTCACAAAAGCTTCTACCTCCTTACACCAAAGCTCTTATCAACTTCCCTTATTGATACCTCTCAGCATCTCCTTACTCCAACCGTGAGATCCACAATAGGTCCCGCCCCTGCTCTTCACGCAGTCTCCGAACAAATCACTTGCTCAGAACTTCCCTTCAACCTCATCCTCATGCAATGTCCAAGAGTGAAGGCCGAATTCTAGCAACCAGATCTCTCTCATGTGAAGACCTTCCAATCAAGCCACAGCAGCCTGCAGCCTTCAACCTGCTCCCGTTGCTTGCCTATTCAATCTACCCAACGCAATATCTACTTCTCTTCACTTCTCTCATTTACATAGAACAAGATATTTAATCGAGCAGGTGTTCTATCTGTGCATTCCAATCAAGTGAGAGCAAGGAGGAAGGAGATATGCTTATTATTCTTCCAAACAAACAGACGAGCATACAAGATGTGATGAGAATATCTGCTCCATATTTCAACTAGCAAGTGGAGGAAGGATGATTGCTTTTGATTCCTTGCATAAAAATGAAAGCAAGGATGTAGAACAAGGGTGAGATCACGATTCTCACACAGGAAGCTATCCTTGCCATGGAAGCTTTGAATTTTATGCTATTAAGTGGAAAAATTTGCAAGGCTTATGCTCTTGCAACGTGATCCTAACATCAGGAAAAGTGGATATTATCATATATTCATAAAGAATCTTTACACAACAATTGATAACAAGTCTCTGCAAGATATTTTTGTGTCTTTTTGTCCTGTTCTTTCACGCAAGGCAGTTGCAAATAGCAATGTCCAGTCGAAAGGGTATGGCTTTTTACATTCTGAGAATGAGGATTCAGCTCAGAAGAAAGAAAAAGAAAGTAAAAAAAAAAAAAACACTTCCTATGCATCCAGTCAGAGAACTCCAAGAGTGCCGACAGCAACTAGCAGAAGGATTGGAATGCAAAGCTTCTCGCATAGAAAATATGGCTACAACAGAAGTTCTCAAAGATAGAGTCCACAACGGAGCAGTTCACTACTCAACCAACTCAATCTATTACAAGCTCAGAACTAAGAGCCCACTAATTCCTCAAAACCACACTTCTCTGAACAGAGAATTTCTTCTCTCAAATTCCTTCATCCATTGTTGTGTTAGTATTAATATTAATATTAGTTTTTTTTATCTTCTATTATTAAAAAAAAAGAAAAAAAAAAGAAAAAAAAAAGAAAAAAGAAAGAAAGAAAGAAAAGAAGGGAAATTTGTTGTATTTTGTGCATCTCGACGACTTCCCCAACCCCGCGAAGGTACGGATTTCCTAACTCAGATTCTCGTCCTCAGAGTTGGCGACGGACCGGAAAACCGCCCCAAGCATGCCTTTAGTGCGCGTGGTGGGGTAGGACCCAGAGCGGCGCCTACGACGAGGCGGGTAATC
>NW_021465979.1:0-262 GCF_001605985.2 Dendrobium catenatum
AGGTTAGCAAAGTTATTGAAGAAAGTTTGGCATTTTTACTTGATTTTAAGCAAATTGTTTTCTCTTATTCTAGTAGGCTTGGTAACAAATTAGCTGACATTTTTGCTACCTTGCCGTTAGAAAGATCTTTTTTGTGGGAAGATCTTCATGGGACTTTCATTCCTCCTTCATTCTTGTATTGTTTGAAGGAGGAGTGTGATGCTTTAGGTTTGTCTTGAGGTGGTTGTATTGGTTTTTTTTTTCTTTGATTTTAATGCATTTA
>NW_021465980.1:0-359 GCF_001605985.2 Dendrobium catenatum
ATTTATTGCATGCTTGTTGTATGATTGTATGCTTCTCAGTTCTCATTAGTTGTTCGTAGGATTGCATCTTCCTAGTGAGTCTTCTTAGTTGATCGTAAGATTGCATCTTCCTAGCGAATCTTTCTACTTTGGTCGTAGGATTGCATTTTCCTAGCGAGTCTTCTTAGTTGATCGTAAGATTGTATCTTCTTAGCGAGTCTTTCTATTCGATCGTAGGATTGCATCTTTCTCGTTAATCTCGTTCGTGGTTGTTGGGTTGTACCTTCCTAGAGATAAGGAGGTCAACGCCAACACGTACGGTTCACTTGTCGTTCACCGCACTTGTTGGGGTGGAGTTTGTTGACCTCGTTTTTCTCCCG
>NW_021465982.1:0-223 GCF_001605985.2 Dendrobium catenatum
CATTTTCAGGTTCTGGGAAAGGGAAGGAAGTCTTGGACTAGGAGTTCAGAGTCCGATCTGTTATAGGTATTTTGTGCTTTGGATTTTTGTACAGTCATGACTTTTCTGTTCTGCTTTTCTTTCTGTCTGAAAGCCATGAGCTGTATTTGTATATGATTCTTTTGAGGAAGAAAAATAGATGATCTATTCCGCTGCATTTGATGTTTATAGTAGCTCTGTGTGT
>NW_021465983.1:0-615 GCF_001605985.2 Dendrobium catenatum
GCAAAACTCATGTAGTTCTGAGTGAAACAGAAGAAGCAGCTGAACCTTCACATGCTGCTGGACCAAATTATCAGGATTTGGTTCAAATATTTGACAATTTAGAGGCTTATTTTGATCAAAGGTTTCATTAAATTGAAACTCACTTGCAGCAGCAAGATATTCAGCACAATCAAGACATGGGATTTAAGCGTGATCAGATAAATGCCATTAATTCCAACATGTTTATGATGAGTAGTTACTTCAACTTCTTCGGTGCAACACCACCTCCTCCTCCTCCAAATCAGGGTCCATCTGAATGATTTGTTTAGTGTTTGTTCTGTGTTTCATTGTAGTTCACGTGTTAGTAATTTCCTTTAGATTGTTGTATTTTTCTTCTCTTAGTTGTGTTATTAGTATTGATATCTTGAACTTCAAATTATAATAGATTCATCTGATATCAATATATGTTTCAATTTTTTATCGTTTAATGTTTTAGAAATGTGTTAGACTTTATGACATTCATTTTTTTTAATCTTAATAGTGCTTTATTTAATTTGTAGATTAAAATTAATTTCATTAGAAAATATAATTTTTTTAATTTTAAGAGATGCTTATAACTTGATATTATTAGAATTT
>NW_021465984.1:0-557 GCF_001605985.2 Dendrobium catenatum
GATTTCATGTTGTATTATGGATTATCATAATTGTTGTGAGAACCTTTTAGGATTCACCATAAATAACAATTTTTTCTTTTAGAAAGATTCTAGTTGAAGTTCTTGCCTTAGGGCATCTTCAATCGAAAATCCCATTTTTCACTCCAAAATGCAGTGAAACTAAAAAATGTTGTGATTCATCTCCAATCGAACTTCATTTTGCGCACTTATGCGACATAAACTAAAAAATGAAGGTTCTTTCTCCTCTTTTGCGTGTTTCTTTGACAAATCCGGTTAAGATAGAAAAATTGGATAGGTGAATAATGCGATGCCCAATATTGGGATCGCATTGTTCATCCTCCACCGATTAGTGATTTTTTTGCCATTCGAATGGAGCAAACCAATTACACCTTACAATCGTTTGGAATTTGGTTGGAGACGCCCTTAGATGGGAATTTTTATTGCATCCTTCCACCTGACGTAGAGATGCGTCCTCCTAACGTCAAAAAACTCGGTTTTTGTTCGGTATTGCTAGATATTTTTTGGTAATAACGAGGAATATCATCATGTGAAGACCA
>NW_021465985.1:0-227 GCF_001605985.2 Dendrobium catenatum
GTGAGAAGTAGTGTTGACTCCAACTAACCTTGAAAAAGTTTAAGGATTTAGGTTTTGTTGACCCAGACCAAGTTTCGTAGAAACTGAACTGGGGTTTCCCTTGAATAGACTTTGAATTAAAATTAACTTCAAAGAGTTTAAGTTGAAGGTAGAAATTTGATCTTTTCAATTTTCTTGCACGATTTTCTTCTATCTGATAGATAATTCATGCATGTTGAAGAATCTGA
>NW_021465986.1:0-292 GCF_001605985.2 Dendrobium catenatum
TTTTGACTACAAAGAAAAAGACAAGGAAATAGAAGTATGAATTTTTCAAGGAGAAAGCTCAATGTTGAACATTTATTAGCGAGTCAAAGGAAGAAAAGTAGGAGGTGCCGGATTCTGAGAAGCTCAGAGATAACCTCAGCCTACCCTATGTTGGGCTTTACATTTTAAGAGAAAATTTTATGTTCAAGTTGACATTTTATTAGACATTTGGGATTATATTCCCGGAGGGCGAGGACTTAAGATCTAAAAAGAATTTTCCTCAGAACCTAAATCTAATTTGGGTACTATAAAG
>NW_021465987.1:0-255 GCF_001605985.2 Dendrobium catenatum
TAAAATGGAATGCTCTAACCGGAAATCTAAAATTCCCTCGTCGGAGCCTATAGCTGCAAAATCTCTCAAAGAACCTATTTCTTCTGTTGATCCGTTTATTTCTCGTGATTGTGATGAACTGGGTAATGCGGAAGATGCTTCTTTAGCTAAAGATGCTATTGATTGTGAAATTCCTATTAGTAGTAATATGGATGATGTTGAGCAAGTTGCTTTGCCTGTTATTGTTGGTCGGATTGATCCTATCGACCAAGCTGG
>NW_021465988.1:0-272 GCF_001605985.2 Dendrobium catenatum
ATGTGTCCTCTGTGAAACTTTGTGAGGATGTTGTAGTTGGAGTTTTACCTTCTATGTTGTTCCCTCGGGCTTGTAATAATGCTGATGGTCATCTTGGTTGTGCTTTAAATTCTGGTCCCATGTTTTTGGTGGTGTCTGCCCCGGGCGTTTTGGCTGGTAATTCAAAGACTCTTGAGGTTGTGGAAGGCCTGATTGGGTATGGTCCTGCTAGTGGTATTTTGGGTGGGGATGTGTGTGAGGGTTCTGCTAATTCGATCTCTAAGTCTTGTGCC
>NW_021465989.1:0-958 GCF_001605985.2 Dendrobium catenatum
CACACACATCGCATACTGAAGCTTCAAACTTTAGATCTGTTGGTTGGTAGTTAAAGCTTTCAACCAACAAATCAATAGGAGACGCTTCACTTCCAGCTCTCTAGCCTCTTGGTGATAGGTTGCAAGTTATGATCTTCATTAGTTATAATAATGAATAATGGTATCTTCCATGTGAAAGTAATTAATATGCACAACTTCCCATCCAACTATTATTGGAGATTCACCTAACACTTCTTAAAGATTTTATTGCTAAAAAAAAATTTCACACTTTAGTAATTTTATTGTTGGATTCAAGATGAATGAATTAAAATAACAACACTGGGATGTTGCTGAGAAGGTTATTTAGTTTTTTTTCGTTCTTGCTAAGAGAAAATTAAGATGATTATTATTATTACATATTAGAAAATTTGAGTCAATAGAGTGTGTGTTTTATGTTTTAGCAGTGTACAAAGATTCAGTACAAATAGATAAAAGTACTAGTACCATATAATATTTTATGTTGAAAACTTAAAAAAGGTAACAAAAACCACGGTGGCTGACATAGTTGTAAAATTTAATATATAGTAAGTGATACAAAGATCCTCCTTTATTTACCATTGAAGAAGAGGGAGAGTACAAAAATTAAGTGTCCGTAGAATGACAGTTGATGCCCAACAATAGGATTTGATTTTCTAATAGGGATTATAGATGAACTTTTATACCCAACAGCAGGGTTAAATCTTTTTAATACTCTAAACATGATAGAGATTTTTTATGGTGATCCTCATTGATGAAGGTGGTTGTCAGCCGTAATAGCTGGTAGTCGTCAGCAACGGTGATAGTTGGAAAATGTTAAAGAATTATCCCTTGTTATCTCCCTATCCTCTCCATTCATGTGAAGAATGAGGGCCTATTTGTAGGTTTTTGGAAGTAACATGCTCCGTAAATATGAAGAAATCTTAGGCAAATTAAGAGTGCT
>NW_021465990.1:0-209 GCF_001605985.2 Dendrobium catenatum
ATTTAAAAATAAATCAAATTAATTTTTTTAAATATATCAAAATTAAATTAGATGATAAATTCCAATAGTTTTAAATAATATTATGTAATTTTTTTATTTGAAATCAGATAGCACTAGGCGCAGCTGAATTATATTTATATATCACCTTATTTTAAAACTACATGCCATCAGAGGGATTTACATACATGCCACTTTATAATACTAATATT
>NW_021465991.1:0-216 GCF_001605985.2 Dendrobium catenatum
GTTTCCACCCAGCACTTCCGCCGCCCCTCCTCCAGCCTGCTCAGGCCGCCGACCTCCAGGCCACTGCCTCTTGCCGGCCAACCACCTTCCACACCGTGGCCACCCCTTTCCTCCCTCCTCTAGCCGCCGGCTTCCCTCTCCTTGAATTTCAAAATTTGAAATTCAAATGTTTTATGGGACATTAATTATTTCCTAAAGTAGCTCATTAATTTACGC
>NW_021465992.1:0-237 GCF_001605985.2 Dendrobium catenatum
ATACTTATTTCGTAATTAGTGCATCAACCCCACTAGCATAGGACACAATCATAAATAGGGGTGTAAACTAGGGGTGTCAATAGTTGGCACAACATGAAAACACAACTCGATCGAATCCGACATGATTTCAAAATGGGTCGGTTTGGGTTCCCGGATTTGACCCGTTTTAAAAAACAGGGCATGTTCAGGTTAACCTAGCGACCCGAACTCAAACTGGGTTAACACGGGAAAAACGCC
>NW_021465993.1:0-220 GCF_001605985.2 Dendrobium catenatum
AGATAGGCTCCTGCGTGCGGCTATCACGTGAGAGGGATATCGGGAGAGAGGGTCTCGTGTGCGACACACAGAAAGCGAGAGAGGGAGCGGGCGTCTCCTTCGTGCGGTTCCTGCAAACGAACAGAGAAGTCCAAAGAGTCCTGGAGGCGTTGTCCTTGCGTGTGATAAGTAGAGAACGAGCACTTGTGTCGTTTGGGGAGTGAACGTGCGTGATGTGGGA
>NW_021465994.1:0-333 GCF_001605985.2 Dendrobium catenatum
AAGAATTTGACATAACAGATCCCATGATTTTAATTACATATTTTTTTTAGAAAATATTAGTTGTTTTCACTATCATTTAAGTTAAGCTAAATTATAGTGGACCTGCGCTGAGGAAATAAGCAGTGAATCCAGATTTTTAACAAAATGGTATCTCTTCCACCACTTCTATCGTTTGGTTCAACCACATTTCTGACTGCCTTTCCCTTGTCCTGCAAAACATTTCACATCAACAACACTAAGTTTTAAAAAAGCATCAATCAAGAAATAAATGAGCGATGATTCAGAGGTTCTAGCAATCAAACTCTTGAAAGAAAATTTCTATAGTATTTCCAT
>NW_021465995.1:0-1359 GCF_001605985.2 Dendrobium catenatum
AAGCCCGTCACAGTGCAGTAAGGAAATAAACACCGGCATAACTTAAAACTAGAGTCGGTTGTCCTAGCAAACAAATCTAAGTGTGTATATTAGAAAGTGTGGGTTTGATATGTCCTAAATCAATTATTATTAATTTTTTTTTTAGTTAATTAAATTTAATTTTTTAAATAAATAAATAATAATAATAATAATAAATGAATGTCACTAAGTTTTCTATGTTATATGTCTCTATCCTAAAGTGTACATGCATCCTAAGTCTAAGTTTTCTAAGACCCGGTCCTTAATTTGTTTGTCCTTAAGTGTCACTACTGTTATATAGGTGAAAATCTTTATTAGTACTAACCCTTAGGACTTTACGCGTGTGTAAAAGGAGTTTAAGGATCTAAAAGCAAATAAAAGTAAACCTAATAAAATTGAAGTTACTATAGGGACCTAAAAGGGAAGGGTTTACACAAACCACATCAAGGGGGCCCCTAAAGGTTTTCTATGTTTAGAAATACTCACAGTCACCGGGGACTACGACCCGGTGGTTCCGCCCGTAGCACCTCTACCCGGCTGGATAAAGGCGACTAACATCATTAGCTCCTTGTACATTTGTTCACTCGACTGGTACAATTCCTCGTAGTTCATGCCAATAAAGAAAGGAAAACAAGAAAAAGCAGGGATTAGAGCATGTTTAATAATTAATAATAAAATAATTGAAATTTACTGAAAATAAAGACGTACCTTTCTTCGGGCTTGAACACCAGTTCGGTTGACATTGCTTTTGAAACCTTTCCTTTTTGAAAATATACTTTATACTTTTCCAAGATTTATCTCGAGGCATGAGAAAGGAGTAAAAGGGGAGATAGAAGAAGGGTAGAGAGAGAAAAAGATGCTTTACTTTTCAACAATTTCATCCAAAACTATCTCTATTACAAACAATTTTGTTTTCCA
The DNA here is from genome assembly GCF_001605985.2 of Dendrobium catenatum. NCBI lineage: Eukaryota > Viridiplantae > Streptophyta > Magnoliopsida > Asparagales > Orchidaceae > Dendrobium > Dendrobium catenatum. The sequence goes on from NW_021465995.1 coordinate 937, forward strand.
ACAAATACTCAAAGAAACTCACTCTCCAACAATCTCACTTTTCACCTCTTTTATCAAAAATTCACATAGTTTCAATTTTTAGATATACACTTCTCACTTCTCAAAGCAAACAAATCTATTTTTAAAATTCAAACATTTTTACTTTTCACTATTCTGACACAAATGCTTTTCAATATAATAACTTTTAAGTCGCAACTTTAAACTTCCAAACATACCCTTCTCACTTTTCTAACACACATCTTGCATTTTTTTTACATTTTGCATTTCCTAACTCTCAAAACATATACAAACTTCATAAATAACTCTTCCTCTCTCTTACACATCACCTTCAATATACACATACAATTTACTTCAATACTCCATATAATTCATTATTCAATATTTATATATGTTACCCTTCAAAATATACATTTTCACATTTCC
>NW_021465996.1:0-11972 GCF_001605985.2 Dendrobium catenatum
CAAACAATTTTTCAAATTAATTACTGTTTCTCTAATATTCGGTTGCTATTTGGTATGTGAATCCAAATTTTGTATAGTGTTAGTCATGCTATGTTGAGTCTTGTAATCTTATGGGTGGGGGTTTGTTAAACCTAAAGTGAATGTCCTCGAGGTTACAAGAGGGGGGGTGGTGGAATTGGTACTTTAAATTTAAGCATCCCTTTTGAAAATTAGTTGAACCGAATAAATTTCTTTTAGTATTTTTCCTAGGAATATAATTCTGGTTGGTTTCTAAGTGAGTTAGTGATTTTTAAGACTAAGAGATTTAAAAGTAAGGGGTCGGTTGGTTAGAAGCGATTATATATAGAGCGTAATATTGTTGAGAGTATTTTGTGGCTTGGAGTTATGTTGGCTTTGGATTTATTGGTGTGTGTTTGTGTTGTCTTGTTTGTGGTTTGGGTTGTTGAGTTTGTGGTTTTCTGTTTTGAGTATATTTAGTAGTGGTGGGGTTTTATTGTCTGTGGTTCCGTTTGATTCTGTTTGTTGATAATTGTATGTTTAGTTTTTACTCTTTTATCATGGTCTTCGAGCGTCTTTCTTTTCTTTTCTATTCCATGTATTTATGGTGGTCTGCTTGTTAATCTCTCTTTAGTATTATTTTTTTTTGTGTTGCATATTCTAATATGTTGTCCAATATTATTGTTTTTTTTGTTTTTGACTTATTTCTTCTCTTTTGCATTATTTTTTTTTTGGGTTGGATTGTTCTGTTTCTTTCACTAGTGCGATTTTGTTATAATTGTCGAGATATTGTCCTGTGTTGTTTTATTCATACCACTTAACTTTCTTTCTTTCAACTCTACTCCTTGGATGTGTTTTTTTATTCGGTGCGTTGCATGGTTTTTTGTTTGGTTGAAGACTGCTGTTTTTCTTTCGGTTTTTATTTTGTTTTTTTTTTTGTATTACTTTTGCCTTTTTTTACAAGCAATCCTCTGGTGTTTTTTCAGTTGTTGGGTTGATGTTTGGTCGTATGGTATACGTTCGGTGCGTGGTTTTGTTCCATTTTGTTTGTTTTTTTGTTGGTTTTGGTGTTGTGGTGGGTGGTTGTTGTTTGGTTGTGGTGTTGGTTTTTGCGACTTGTTTTTTTTTTGTTGGTTGTGTGGTTGTGTGGTGTGGTGGTGTGTTTTGTTTTTGGTTTGGAGATTTTGTGGTTCTGTTGGGTTTTTTTGGGGTTTTGTGGTGAGTTATTTTTTTGTGGTATGCGTTTTTATTCGAGTTGGCAATTCCCTGTTTGCTTGAGTGTTGGTTTGGCGCTTAGGTATGTTTTGGTTTGTTAGTTGGAAGCGTGTGTGTTGGTTTTCTTGTTAGGGTTTGGTTATTTGGGTTCTTGCCTGTGGGGGTGGGGTTGTTGTTTGGGTTTTGGTTTTGTCTTGTTGCTTTTTCCTTTGTTGTTTGTTATTCGTGAGGTTTGTTGGTTTAGTTTTTGTCACAATTCTGTTGTTTTCCTTTATTTTTGTGTTGTGTTTTTGGTGTTTTCATTAGTGTTTGTGCGTTTTTATGGATTTTTGGGGTGCGGGAATTTATTTTTGTGTTTGTTTTGAGTGTTCGTCTGGTTTTTAGGTTTTTTCTATCTTTTGTTATTTGGTGTGGTTTTGTTCTCGTCGGGGGATCTATGTGTGTGGTGTGCGGTGTATTGTAGAGGCCCTTCGGTCTATTTTTGTTATTAGTGTGTACTAGGCCTCTCTAGAGGTATTATGTTGGATTTTTGTTCATGTCGTATCATCTTCCTTGGTTTGTTTTTTTGGGTTGGGTTATGGTTTGTGTTGCTTTGTTTTTGTGGGGTTTTCGTGTCTTTTGGGTGTTGTTTATGTTTTTTTGTTGTGATTGTTGTGGTTTCTTTGGTGGTTTTTGTTGGTTTTTTTTTTGTGTGTTGATTTGTTTGGTGGTTGGTGTTTGTTCTTGTTGGTGATTGTTGTTTTTGGTTTTTTGTCTTTTTGCTGTTTTGTTTTGGTTGTTGATGAGTTTTGCGGGTCGTTCGTTGTTTGGTGGGTTTGCTTGTTTGTGTTGTCGAGTTTGCGGGTTGCGGGGGTGTTTTTCGTGCGGTTGTGTGGTTCTGGTTGTTTGGGTTTGTGGTTTGTCTTGGGTGTTTTTGTGGTTTTGGTTTGTGGTGGTTTTTTGTCTTTTTTGGTGGGTTTTTGGGTTTGTGTTTTGGGTTCCGTGGCTGGTGTGTGGTTTGTCTGTAGGGTGCTCGGTGGTTGTTGTGTTGATGCTTGGGGTTTTCTGTTGTTTTGTTTTGTTGTTGCGTTTTTTGTGTTTGTGGGGTTGTGGTGGTGTTTTTTGTTTGGTTTTGGGTGGGGTTGTTGGTCTTTTTTTTAGGTTAGTGGCTGGATTGGGGATTTTTTTTTATTTCTTTTTGGGAATGAGTTTTTTTTTTTCGTGTTTTTTTTTTTGGGGAGGCGGGGGCTTGATTGTGTGTTTGTGTCTTTTGTTTGGGGTGGTGTTCTTGTTGGTGGGTTGTTGCTTTTTTGGGGTTCTCTTTGTTCTTTGTGTTTCTTTGGTTTGGGGGTGGTGTTTTTGTGTGTGGTTTTGTTTTGATGTTGTTTTGTTTGTTTTGCGTCGTTGATTTTGGGCTTGTTTTGTTTTGTTTGTGTGTTTGGTTTTTGGGGTTTCTTTTGTTTTATTTTGTTGCTCGTTTTGCTATGTTTCATTTATTTGTTTTGTTTTTGGCTTTGTGTGTCATGGTGTTTGGGTGTATTTTTTTTTGTTTGTTTGGTTTTGGGTGGTGAATTTTTGTTTTGTGGGTTGGTGGTTTTTTTTGGCTTGGGTTTTTGTGTTTTTTGGTTTGGTGTTTTTTGGTGTGGTTTTTTGGTGGGTTGTGGGGTTGTTTTTTTTGTCATGGATTTCTTTTTTTATTGTTTTGTTTGTTTTTGTTACTTTGTTTTTTATTTTTTTTTTGTTTGTTGTGGCTTTGGACTGTTGGTTTTTGATTGGGGCGTTCTGATTGTGTTGTGTTGTGTTTGGTTCGCGGCTTCGTTTGTGGTGGTTCAGTTTTTCGTTTTTTTATCCTTTTGCTGCTGAGGTGGCGGTTGGTTTGGTTTTTTTCTTTTTGGTTTGTTTGTTGTGGGGGCTTTTGGGGTTTGTGTTTTGTGGGGGTGCGGTTTTTTTTGTTTTTGGTGGTTTTAGTTGTTTTTCTGGGTGTTTTTTTCTTGTGTTTGGGGTTTGTTTTTGGCTTTTTTTTGGGTTTTTTTTCTTTTGCTTTTTTTTGTCTTGTGTTGTTTTGCTGGCGTTGCTTGCGTGTAGTAGTGGTAGTGGTGGGTTGGTTTTTTTGGGTTGTGCTTTATGTGTGGTTTTTTGGGTGTTGTTTTTTTTATTCTTATTTTTTTGGTGTTATTATTGGATGTTTTGTTTTTTGTTTTTCTTTTGTTTTGTTGGTGCTTGTGTTTCCTTTATTTTTGGACGGGTTTTTGTGTGTGATTTTGTATGTTTTGTAGGTTGTCCATGTTTCCTGGTCTTATGGTGGTCTGTTATTTTTGTGTTTTGTTGTTTTGTGATGTTTTTTTTTTTTCTTTTTGTTTTATTTGTTGTTTTGTTGTTTGTTGTTTTTTTTTTTTTGGTGTTTGGTTTTTGTACTTTGGTTGGGTGTTTTGTCTTTTTCATTGTGTTGTTGGTGTATTTGTTTGGTGTCTATTGTGTTTTTATGTGGGGTTGTGTTATTGTTTGTGTGATTTTTTTTTTTTGGTTGGTTTTTTTTTTTGTTTTTCGTTTTCTATTATTTAGTGTGTTTTCTTTTCTTTTTGTTTCTTCTGGTACTCTTTTTTGTTTTGTATTGCTGATAATTGGGGTTTGGTGTAGTTTGTGTGTTCTCTCTTATGGTGTTTTTTTGGGGCGTTTTTTTTTGTGGGTGTTTTCGTTGTTGTTTTGGTTTTTTTCTTCTGTTTGGGGGTGTGGTTTTTAGTGTGTGTGTACTTGTTTCTGTCATTCGTCTGGCTGTGAGCTTTTTGTTCTTGGGGTTTGTGGTTTGTCTTATTTTCTGGTTTGACTATTGTGAGATGGGGTGGCAGGGGTGCTCTGGTTTTGGTTTGCGGTGGTTTTTGTAGTTTGGGTTATTTGTGTTGGTTTTGGGCTTTAATGAGGTAGAGTAGTTAGTAGATTTAGCTGAGTGTATTGGTTAATCGTCCGGCGTTTATTATTGTGGCATTCGAGAGTATGATGTGAGTGTTGGCTGTGGGATTAATTCATCTTTTTGAAGTTCGAATTGGGGTTTATTGTTATATGTCTGCTTCTTTTTTCTTTCGCTCAGTCTATTTGTTGGTTAGGTTTTCGGTATTGCTTCTATTTTTTTTTGTGAAGTTTTTTGGTCTCTTTGTGACGTTTCTATCTATCTCATGTACTTTTGCTTTGGTCTGATTTGGTCTCTGAGAGGGATTGTGCTATATCGACAGATCAAATGACAAAAGATTGGGTGGTCAGTCTATTTGAGACTATTTTTATAAAGACAGGAGAAAATACTCGCGCTCAAATACTGCAAGTTTTTGCAATTTCCTGTTTGACGCAGATGATCTTGATGCCTGTAATGATCGTTGGATTCGTCGCTGACGTATTTTACTTAAACGTATTCTGGAGAATCGTCCTATTTAATATGTGTACGATTGCCTTCGTTACATGCTGCATCGTGTCTGTACGAACTATGGTTTCGTTGCCAGTAACGAACGGTTATTACAATGTCGGTTCTAAGAAACTGCTGAAACTGTTCTAAGTCGGTTAATTCGTTGTGACGAAGAATATGTTCGTGATGGATGAATAATTCTATTACATGATAAACCGATCGTTTTCCTGGATGATTCTTTGACTTTTCTGGATCAAATTTTCGCAGAGGAGCCAATCTGCCACGGACGATAATTTTTATTTTTGTCTTGGTCTTGATATAATTTTCCAGAGTTCAGATTTCTGCTTTTTGCCTGACCGTAATTTTTTGATTTCGGTCGGGACGAATTTTTCCAACGAGGACCAGTAGCTCACGGACGATAATTTAATATTTCGGTCTTGGACGATAAATTTTACAGTGAATCCACATCGTCCTGAGACGATAATAATTTTGTCCCTGGACAAATTATGGACGTTAGAAAATTTTTCGAGCAAGTTCGCTATATGTTTCATATGTCTCTATAGGAGAACTGTGAATCTGATCGTCCTACGAACGAATATCATCCAGTCACGAAGTCAGTATAAACGATTTTATATGTATCTCCTTGAGTGTGTGTGTATATTGTTTATTCCACTCCAAATTAACAATATCACTCCCCCTTTCAATTTGATATTTAAGAAAAGTGCAAGACTTCAAAATTTTTTACAATGTATCTTTCTGTTGATTGAATATAATATTTTGGAACGTCTTTCGGAGCTCTGTGTAGTTTTGTCTTTTTTCTGAAAATGTTTAGTTACACATGTTCAAGAGCAAATACAATTCTTCCTAAAAAATTTAGGAGATATACTACACCAAATTTGAACACATAATATCATTTGGCAATCATTCAAAACTACTAAGTTTGCAAAATGTAAAGCATGCAAATAGCAACTACCTTAACAATCTATACGACTTTACATTGTGCAGTATGAACAATTAAAAAAAGAACAAGTTTGTATGGTATTATCTAGTATGAACCTAATTTTGTACACTATCAATCGTCTATATCATTGTATATTGTACAATACAATCAGTTATGAAAATCAAGCCATAGTTTGAGTAACTAAATTCTGGAGAAAAACTAAGCCAAATCATACAGTACGATCATTTTTTTTTTTAAATTATCACTCTCCCTCTGCGTGTATGCATGATTACCCAATTACAATTATCATTACTCAAACTCAAGAAATAAAAACAAAGATATATAGACTCTTTTACATGAAATCATATTCTACATTTTCTTGAAGTCTTCAACAATCTAGAGTAATATATATGATTTTTTTGAAATATTAGTACTCATAGAAATAATATGAAATATCTAATATATGTTAGGAGAAAAATAATAAAATCATAACAATAATATTTTATTTTCATTAAAAATAACAATCTTAATCTTGACTACTAATTTACAACATAGCCATTATCGAGCACTGCTAGACAGCACCACCGTGGCTACCTGCGAGCCTGTATGCCTGCAGTCTGCTGCCTGCTGCCCGTGCACCACACGCTACTTCCTGCAACCTTCTATGATGCCTTGATTCGTGGCCCTTGTGGTGTGGCTCCCCTGTAAATCGTATGTGGTTGGTTGGGTTAATCGACAATTTAGCTAACCGGTGGCTAACTGGTATCCCCAAAAAATTTTTTTTTACATAACTTTCTTCTTCTTCTTCTTAATTTTGACCATAACCACGCTAACCCCCCCCCCCCCCTTCCTTTAAATACCCCCTAGGGGTATGAAACTCTTGCACCTGTTCTTTTTCTTCCCTTCTTCTCCTCACGCTAAGGCCTTCCCCTTATCTTGTTCAAGTGGTATCCCTTGTCCAGGTCTAGGGTCATTGAGTAGGAGTCTCCTCCTCTTTCTTCATTTCTCCCTCATGTTGAGGCTTTCCCCTAGTCCTGTTTAGGTGGTATCCCCTATCTAGGTCTAGGGCCCCTCATTGAGTAGATGCTTTCTCCTCCATCTTCTCTCCCTCATGCTAAGGCATTCCCCTAGTCTTATTCAGGTGGTATCCCCTATTTAGGTCTAGGACCCCTCATTGAGTAGGATTTTCCTTCTCCCTCTCTCCCTTATGTTGAGGCATTCCCCTAGTCATATTCAGGTGGTATCTCTTATACAAGTCTAGGGTCCCTCACTAAGCAGGAGTTTCCTCCTCTTTTAATTTTTTTGAGAGATCCTATGGTCATAGGAGAACAGACAATTGTCAATATATGGTTAAAAGTTCAACGATCGAGGGAAAGTCTGGCAACGAATGGAAGTTGGGCATCAGGTAAAAGTTTGATAAAAGTTTAATGATGGGCATAAATTTAGTGTTGGGTAGAAGTCTGATGAAAGTCTAACGACAGACAAAAGTCTATCGACAGGTAGAAATTTAGCTTCGGGCAGAAGTCCAACAAATGTCTGATGACGGGCATAAATTTGATGTTGAGTAGAAGCCTGAAGAATGTATGATGATGGGTAGAAATTCAGTAATAGGTAGAATCCTTATGGAAGTCTAGTGATAGGCAGAAGAGTGTAGGTTAATAGAATCTGCCAAAGATATATGACATATCCAATGTTTTATGTTAGAGCATTGCTCGATGACATTAACCAATATTAAAGAGGTTGAGAGAATCCACCAATGAAGTATAACATATTCAAGGTTGTTGCTTGATAATATTAACCTATATTGAAGAGGTGAGAGAATACACCAATGATGTATAACTTATCCGAGGTTGTATGCTAAAGCGTTACTCTATAAAATTAATCTATATATAAAAGGCTTAAATAATCCACCAAGGATTTATGACATGTTGTAAATATGATTTCATGAATTTTAATTTTGATGATAACAAACATTTCTGAAACTTCTGCTTCTCTATGACTGCCTTGCCTACTAACATTTTAGGACCACAAAAATTGAGTGCAACTCAAGACAGCTTAAGATTGGGTAAACTGGGTCTGAGTCAGTTTGTAATCTTTTACATTTTTTTGAGTCAAATGTAAATAATGTGGTTCTTGATGCTAAATAACCTTGCACACACACACACACACACACACTTGGGGGAAAACTTTCTTACTATTTTTGGTCACATCGTCCGGGACAATCCATAAATCATCATGGACGATCTGTTCAAAAATAAAAACCCTAATTAGGGCATCCTGGTTAAGGCAGTCATTATTAAGCACATCATCCTAGATGATATTCGTATCGGTAGGGATGATAGCTCAAATCAGAAAGAATCAGTCACCAGATCTATTTAGATATCCTTAATTTTTAATCATCGTCCAGGACATCGGCCTGGTCGATGTCATTTAATTATGTCTAAATTAATCTAGTAATTAAGAAAAGTAATTAAGATTTGATTGCTCGATCATATCATCTTGGATGATCTCAAGATCGGCCAGGATGTTCAGTTCAAAAACTTTAGTTATTCCTGGATGATAAAACATCAGCCGGATTCCTTTCGGGGTGATGCTTTGGACGATATGTGCTGAATTGAACTAATCATCTTGGATGATCAAGTTATTTTTATATTGTCCAGACACCCATTCACGGTGATGTTTTGGACGATATTCTTTGATTTGCACTAATCATACAGGATAATATTTTATTATCTTGGATGATATGAACAAAAAACTTTTGATCATCTCAAACCGTTCGAGCTGATTGAGTAAAATTTTTGCTGATCATCTACGATGATATGGATATCATCCTGGACGATAAAGTCGATTTATTTAAATTAAGAGCTATTCTGAAGCTCTTCTATATAAGACCTCTTGTTCTACCCAAGAGATCATCTTTTGCTACTATCTTGACCTGAGAGAGCCTAGAGGAGAGGGACAGAACGGGAGAGAGAGAGAGAGAGAGAGAGAGAGAGAGAGAGAGAGAGGTTCTTATGAGGGAGAGTTTATGAGGGGTTACACAAAGGTTGCTCCAAGCAAGTATCTAATTCATCATCTCTGATCGTCATCCCTTGTTCTTGGAGGTTCGAGAGAGGTCCACTTTAGCAATCAATCAAGGTTCTCTGCCTGCTTCAGGAGGAAGCAAAAGAAGTTAGGTTCTCTGCCTCACCGGTGTCAGTGGAAAGGAGGTTTTGTAAAGGCTTCTTCGCCTCGCTATGGGAGAAAAAGGAGAGTCACTGTGTTTAGTGCAATAATCGGAGGGCGCCTCCGAGGAGTGGACTTAGGTCAAGTTTATTGAATCACTAGAAATTTATATGTTCTTTACTACTATTTTTTCCGCATTTAATTTCCACACTTTTAGTTTCTTTGTGATGAATTTTGGTTTTACTTGAGTTTGTGTTTTTGATTGAAATTTTTTTAAAATACCAATTTACCCCCTCTTAGTTAGCTTGGGCTAGTTCATGAGGGGCTTAACATTCCTAACAAACTTTGAAGTGGTATCATAGCAGGATTCATAAAATTGAGTTTTTAAAAACTTTTGAATTTTGATCCATGGCTAACTCTGATAATCATAATACTATGGAAGGATATTCTATTACCCAACCACCTTTGTTTGATAATATTCTTTTTTATTTTTGGAAAACTTGCATGTCTATGCTTTTATAATCGATTGACTATTGCATGTGGATGCTCTTTAAAGATGTTTATACACATTTGACTGGTAAACTTAATGGCATTACTATTCCACTTCCTTTCACTGAATGAACTCATGATGGTAGAGATTTAGCGCAACTTAATGCAAAATGTTCAAACTATTTTTTCTGTACCTTAAAATCTAAAGATTACATGTGTATTTTAACTTGTGCTACGGGTAAATAAATGGGATAAATTATGCATAACTTATGAAGGAACCAAAGAAGTAAAATAATCAAGAATGAATATTTTATTGAATGACTATGAACTTTTTCTTATGAAATCTAATGAATCAATTTCTGACATGTATACTAAATTTACTCAAATTGTCACCTCTCTGCATACTTTAGGAAAAGAACTCATAAATTATGAAAAGGTTAACAAAATTTTGAGATGTTTTTCTTCTTCCTTTGAAGCTAAAATTACTACAATTTTTGAATCTAAAGATTTGAATATATATTTGATTGATAACTTACTTAGATCACTCATTGCTTACGAGCAAGGGGTGAATCAAAGAAAGGTTGATGCATGTCAGAAAAAGAAGGAGAAAATTTTGTCGCTAAAGGCCAACGACACAGACATTGACTCTTTCGGGTTTGAAAGCGATGATGTTGCCTTAATCACGAGGCAATTCAAAATCTTTCTAAGGAGGAAGCATAAGAACCATCAAAAGTGGAATAAAGGTAAGGGTAGCAAAAATTTTAAGAATTATAATAGTAATATCTGGTTTTAATGCAGGAAGCTGGGACACGTTAAAGTTGATTGTCCTACACTTAAAGATTACTCAAGAAAGGAGAAGGGTGAGGAGAAACCCAAGTTTAAAAAGAACAATAAGAGGTTCCAAAAGGCGTTATAGGAAAATTCAACATTAGACTCCTCTAAGATTGAAGCTAAAGAGGAGACTACAAACTTGTGCTTGATGGCATACGATCATCTTGGTCAGTCTGACCAAAAGAGTATGTGAACTAACCTACAAATAATTACTTGAAGTTTCTGAACATCATATAGGAAACTTAAGAAATCACATGCTAGTTTGAAATTAGAATTTTTAAATTTATAAAAAAAAGCATGAAATTTTACTTAAAGATCATTCTATAATAAATAACAATCACATGTCATTACTTGATGAGTTTGATGCATTAAACAAAAAGCATACTGAATTATCTGATGCACATGATTCCTTGAAGTCATCTCATGCTGAGTTAGGAAAAGATTTTAAAAAATTAGAAAATCTTAAAGCTTTTGAAAATAATAAACCAACATTATTATATGCATCACATAACGTTAAAAGGAAGCATTGCTACCAAAATAGATTAGTAAATCTTTTTCCTGGTGTTAGATATTTTTCATGTTGCATGTTAGGACATATTTCACACACTTGCACAATTCACTATAGTACACATTAGGTGTGGATACCCAAATTACATGATTCATAGTATAACATACATATATTGCATTCCTCTTTCCATAAGAAGGGACCCAAACATATTTGGGTTCCTAAATATGACGTTTGATGATTTATTAAGCTTGCTCTCACAAAAGGCCATGTAAAAGCTTGTGGTACCTGGACAGTAAAAGTTCACGACACATGACTGGAGATGATAACCAATTCATTTTACTGTAAACCAGGGCTAGAGGCAAGGTTACTCTTGGAGACAACACCACCAGGAAAGTGGTAGGCACAAATATAATCGAAAACTCCAAGAATCTTTTGATTGAAAATATTTTTCTTGTAGATGGACTGAAACACAACTTGCTTAATATCAGTTAGCTTTGCGATAAATGCTACATTATAAAATTCTTGGTAAATTCTTGCATTATAAGCTTAAATAATAACACTATTTTGCTGAGAAAGCGGATCAATAATGTTTATATGCTCGACTTAAATAATATTGAATGTGATGCTTCTTTTTGCTTAAAACTATTACTGATGATTCATGATTGTGGCACAGGATGTTATGTCATGTCAGTATGAAAACCCTTAGGAGAGTGACCTAAAAAGACCTAGTTAAAGGTGTCCCAAAGTTTAAATTCTCTAAAGATCACCTTTGTGATGCCTACCAACTAGGGAAGCAAGTTCAACCCTCTTTTCACTCCATTAAGGATATTAGCACCTCTAGACCTTTAGAAGTCCATCACATGGATTTATTTGGACCCATTAGCACTGCCAGCTTAAGGGAAAAAGTTTATGGATTTGTGATTATCGATGACTACTCGAGATTTACTTGGATTACATTTCTGTCACATAAGAATGAATCTTTTGATGAGTTTAGATCCTTCTTCACTCATAAAAAGTTTGGTTGTTAAATTTTTACCATTTATAGTGACCATGGGGGAGAGTTTAAAAATAAGAGATTTGGAGACTTCTGTGAGGATAAGGGGATTAGTCATAACTTCTCAGCTCCTAAGACCCCTTAGCAGAATAGGATAGCTGGAAGAAAGAATCGAACCTTAGTTGAAGTTGTTAGAGCCATGCTCGTTGAGTATTCACTTTCAAAATTCTTTTGGCTTGAAGTGATAAACACAAATTGTTATGTTGTGAATAGGGTGAATGTTAGAGCCAAACTTGATAAGACACCCTATGATATTCTTAAGGATAGGACACCCAACCTTTTTACCTCTACGTCTTTGGCTACAAGGTTTTCATTCTTAATAATGGGAAGTCACACTTAAAAAAATTTGACCCAAAATTTGATGAAGGAGTGTTCTTAGGATATTCAAGTGTGAGGAAATCCT
>NW_021465997.1:0-221 GCF_001605985.2 Dendrobium catenatum
CTCTCCTTTCTTCTCTAACCTTTTTAATTATGGAAGGACATCCTATTGACGAAGCCCAACTTATTATAGATCATATCTATGGGCTTTCAGAAATAGGACATGCAGATCATAAGAGGAAGAAGAATATTTCATTAGGACACTTAATCACTTATATTTTGGAAAAGAAATACAACATAGTGCATCTTGATGAAGAATACGAAGAGCCAGTTTACTATAATGAT
>NW_021465998.1:0-939 GCF_001605985.2 Dendrobium catenatum
ATGGCAGCTTAGTTGATTGAGGTAAGGATGATGGTTTTTCTTAGTAGTTGATTCTCATTTACATTTAGATTAGTTTTATATACCTCAATGAAGTGAATATATATGAAAAACTCTTATGAATATTATTGATCTGAATGGATTTTTTTTTTCTAATCTTAAAATAAGAGGATTCAGCTATCACCTTTCTGGCATGTTTGATGCAATATGTAGAGCATGCTCTTATTTCAGTATATCTTAGTTTTATGACCATTATGCGCTCGATTCTGTTGAGCTTAGTAGTTGATTCCCATTTACAAAAATTAAAATTTTTTACTAAAAAATTACTTTAAGAAGCAGGAAGAAAGCCGTGGCTTTGTTTGAGACAATTTTTTGGCTGCTTTCTAAAGCATTTTTTAGTATAAAAATTTTTTTAATTAAAAATTTTTATGCTAGAAAATAGTTTTAGAGAATAGTAAGAAAATTATCTCAAATGAAGTCTAAATCTACAAGATTGTGGCATTTGAAAGTTAATTACAAAAAATTATTTTTCTCAGGATGGTTCCTACAATCATCTGGAAGAATATTATTCCCTCCTTGATTATCAACACTGCATATAATTAATATCCTGCTGGGCAACGCTAGATAGAGTAATGCTATTAGGGTATAAGTGAGACGAGACGGCTCACAAGCCAGCTCGAACTCGACTCCATAATATGCTTGTGAGCTCGAGTTCAAACTTGATGAGGCTCGACTTTCGAGTAGGCTCAAATGACCGTTAGAATTTTCTTTTTTTTTTTTTTATTTTGAATGTTTAAAAGTGCAGGGCTTTACAAACCGGATTGGACTGGCCGGTATGACCAGTTCAACGGTGAACCGATCTGAAGTCCATTCCGGTTCAACTTGAAAACCAATTTGCTTCAAACCGGCCGGTTTCAGCTAGAACCGCCGGTTCAACTGGTG
>NW_021465999.1:0-316 GCF_001605985.2 Dendrobium catenatum
TTTGGTTGTAAGGTTTTTATTCACAACAATGGGAAGTATCACTTAGAAAAATTTGATCCTAAATCTGATGAAGGAGTATTCTTGGGATATTCTAGTGTTAGGAAGTCTTTTAGGGTGTTTAAAAAGATAACTTTAATGGTGGAAGAGACAACCCATGTAGTATTTGATGAGTCTGATCCTAGGAAATCTGGAGTTAAAGAAGATGATGGTTGAGAAGTCACCCAAGGAGTAAAAAATTTGGGGAAGGGGGTAGAACACCAAAGTAATGAAGGAGTAGGACAAGTCACCCAAGGAGTAGAAAATATTGATTTGGATG
>NW_021466000.1:0-237 GCF_001605985.2 Dendrobium catenatum
GCCGCCGGTGGCTGGGCCGGCCAAGGGAGGCCGGCGGTGGAGCTTGGGTGGTGGTGGGGAGTTGAGAAAAAGAAGGGGATTTCGGCTAAGTGAGGGAGAAAAGATTGGGAAGAAGAACAAAGAAATTTCAAATGACAAACCTTGAACACCAATCCACCGGTAGAACTCACAAAGAGATCTCCGACGGTCTCCTCTTCAAGGAACTCACAAAGAGATCTTTAGAGGTTTCATGAACTC
>NW_021466001.1:0-316 GCF_001605985.2 Dendrobium catenatum
TTTTGGACATCGTCCAGAGGATTGTCCATGACTATAAAATATCGTCCAAGACGATCCAGGGCAATTTTTCTAAAATTTATCTGGAATTTAAGGAAAGCAATTATGACTTGATTGCATGATCAAATCGTCCTGGACGATCGCCAGATCATCCTGCCCGATATGCTAAACGATTGGACATCGGATAGCTCTTTTTCAGGGCGATGTTCAGTAAGATATTCCATAATTCATAGTGATCGTCCAGGATGATAATAAGAACAAATTTCTTCTAATCATCTCAAATCGTCCCGGCTAATTGGGCTTAAATTGCACTGATCGT
>NW_021466002.1:0-200 GCF_001605985.2 Dendrobium catenatum
GTTTTGAGTTCCCAATAGATACCTTAAAATCCTTTTCACTGCTTTCAAAAGTGATTCTTGTGGATCTGATTGAAATCTTGCACATAAACAAACACTAAACATGATATCCGGTCGGCTAGCTATCAAGTAAAGCAAAGATCCAATTATCCCTCTAAATTTCCTTTGATCAACATATTTTCCCTTAGGGTCCTTATCCAATT
>NW_021466003.1:0-517 GCF_001605985.2 Dendrobium catenatum
AGTTCTGGATCTGTGAGTATGGCACCTGTGTGCCAGAGTTGTGGACGGTGACATTTTGGCCAGTGCTACAGGATGGCTGGTACGTGCTTCCGATGTGGTCAACCAGGACATAGGATTGCAGAGTGTCCACAGACTAGGTTTGATCGGCGTTCTGAGTTCCGATCAGAGAGTTCTGTTAGACCTGCCGGTTCAGCAGCTGGAAGACCAAGGACTGTTCCTCCTCGCCCTGAGGGATTTTCCGATAGAGGTGGTAGTTCTAGTTCTATACCACAGAGATCACCTACTGTTCAGAGGGAGCAGAGTAGTTCTGTTGCTTCAGCTCCTGCTCTAGTTCAGCCACGAGTTTAGAGCCTGAGTCAGCAGGAGGCTCGTAATGCTCCAGATGTTGTGACAGGTACGATTTACATTTCTGATCAGCCCTGTCGTGTTTTGTTTGACTCTGGAGCGAGTCACTCTTTTCTGTCCGAGCGCTGTTTTGAACTTTTGCGTTTGGATTCGGTTTTGTTGCCGGTTTCTC
>NW_021466004.1:0-329 GCF_001605985.2 Dendrobium catenatum
CTAGCACTCAAGGGGCCTGCATCAGGCAACATTAATGAGACCACCAGGGAGAAGCCAGTAGGAGGAGGGAGTGAGGAAAATTTCAAGAGGCTAACAGAGAAGGAGATGCAGGAGAAGAGGGCAAAGGAGTTGTGTTTCAGGTGCGATGAGAAGTATATGCCAGGACAATGACCACTCTTCAAGTTCTCACCGTTTGTGATGACGAGGAAACTGATGAGGGAGGTGAGGGGGAGTTGTTGGAAAAGATAGAGGAGAAGTTGCATTTTGATCTGGCCGAGATTTCTCTAAACTCAGTGGTAGGATTCACTACGAATCATACCATGAAGGCG
>NW_021466005.1:0-326 GCF_001605985.2 Dendrobium catenatum
AATTCGGACTCAATTTCAGCCCTAACTAATGAAATCAAAAGCTGATTTGATTTCTAAAATCAATGTTCTTGATCTAGGGCTAGGATCGAATCATAAATCCCACCCAATTTCAAATCAATTGGGCAGAAATCTACTCGAGTAGATTTTCTTCTCCTCATTTCACGAATCGAAGCAGGCAGACGGGACGGATCGAGCGGCTTCTCTGCTTGCGTGCGACTCTAAGGGAGCGGGAGAAGCAGTGGGGAGCTCATTCGGCTCCCTCTATTGTTTTCGTGTCTTCCGTCCTGATGCAGAGAGCGAACGAGCGAGAGAGAGGAGCGGGATTC
>NW_021466006.1:0-1720 GCF_001605985.2 Dendrobium catenatum
TACAATTCAGGTTATAGCACAATTAAGATAAAAAAAAATCTGATGATTTTCATAAAGACTAACAAACATTTCAAAAATAAGTTCAAATCAAAACACAAGAACTAATATTGATATCACTTTAAAGATATTACAATGATACATCAGGATATCAATACAAAATAAAACATCTAAAATAAAAGAGAAATACATCAAACTACTAAAAACAAATAATAACTAACACATAAAATAAAAACAATAACAACACGAACACATAACATCAAGTGTATCTATCACTCAGATGGTCCCTGATCTGGAGGAGGAGGAGGAGGAGGAACACCACCAAAGAGATTAAAGTATTTACTCATTATAAGTATATTGGTACTAATATCATTCATTTACTCCCTCATATAACCCATGCCATGTTGATATTGAGCAGCCTGCTGCTGTAAATGAGTCTCAATTTGATCAAAGCGTTGATCAAAATAAGTCTCTAACTGATTAAATCTTTAACCAAATCCTGATAATTTGGTCCATTAACGGGAGCAGGTGCACCTTCTAGCTCTTCCTCTGTATCACTTATGGCATGTGCTTTACCTGATTCCTCCTTGAAGATCGCTCTAAATGATCCGTTATTATAGTAGAGCAGATCTTCATATTCTTGATCTGGATGAACCAAGTTGTATTTCTTCTCTAGAACATAGGTAACTAAGTCTCCTAAGGCAATATTCCTTTTTCTTTTCTGTTATGCATGGCCAATTTCAGAAAGCCCATAAAGATAGTCAAGGATAAGTTGGGCTTCATCTATTGTCTTATTTCACATGATTAAAAAGGTCAACATAGAGAGAAGGGGGTAATATTGACTCTATCACCATCTTTTGGAATGATTGAAGTTCTAAGAACGTGGTGGATGATGCGTGCATTACGGACAAGACTGGATACCTTAGCCACATGCTCATTTAAACCATTTCCTCTAATCACCCTATTGATTTTATACCATTTATATTGATCATTAGTGATTAAGGTATGGGCTCTATCTCCCTCAGTCCTAAAATTTAGAAATGCTCCTAAGTCATGCTTGGTGATTTCAACTTTTTATTTGAAGACATAGGAGCAAATCACATAGTGGTCAGAGTTGAAGGACATATTGCCTAGAAACTAGTGAAAGATTTCTTTGTTATAGAGGTGGACGAGGGTAAGGATAAAGCGAAACTGAGTTGAAGCAAATAAATGAATTACTTGAAAGGTAATATCTTCTTGGATTAGGATCCGGGAAGGGGTGATTTTGGCTGAAGCAAACCTAGGAAAAGAATCCTCATTTTCTTTGGACAAAAACTTTTCGGATGAATTCCTAAGTGGTTTCTTAGCTAAGACCTTTTGACGCTTGCTTGAACTGGCCATTTGAAAATGATCTAGAGTAAGAAAGGATTTTAAAGTGATGTTTAGAGAGTGACAATTGAGTTGAAAACATCACCTATTTATTGAAAAATGATTCGTTCGTACCAGCTAAAATAATTTATCCCGTACAAAATTTTTGTTCATTTCGTACAAAAATATTTCGTACAGACGATTCAATACAACTAGAATGAAATGGTTTTTCGTAATCAACACGACTTACGAAGTATCCTTACATATAGACTTTGACCAGTCTAATGAGTATGATTTTTTATTTGCATTTTAAGAATTATAGCACTGAAAAGAAAATATAAACCAAAGATTTTCATAGTTAAACACACATTTCAGA
>NW_021466007.1:0-300 GCF_001605985.2 Dendrobium catenatum
GGAGTTGAAGTCACAATTGCAAGAGCTATTGGAGAAGGGGTTTATTCGACCGAGCACCTCACCTTGGGGAGCACCCGTTCTCTTTGTTAAGAAGAAGGATGGTAGTATGCGGCTTTGTATCGATTACAGGGAGTTGAACAAGCTTACTGTTAAGAACAAGTATCCACTGCTGAGGATAGATGACTTGTTCGATCAGCTAGAAGGAGCTACAGTCTTTTCTAAGATTGATTTAAGGTTTGGTTACTATCAATTGAGGATTAAGGAGGAAGACATCCCTAAGACAGCGTTTAGCTCAAGGTA
>NW_021466008.1:0-337 GCF_001605985.2 Dendrobium catenatum
GGAATTGATCCCAAGGAGTTTAGGGCTCATTTGGGTACAAACTCTTAAGCAGACCCCTTAGTCGTAGTAATTTGATAATCCCTACGAATGTGTAAAATTTCTAAAATTCACTGTTAATTATAGAAAAATTTGGATTAATCAAACTTAATGGCTAATAACTTCAATTAGAATCTATCATTCCTTAAAAATATTACATCTCCATAATTTGGTTAAAATCAAGGACCCAACATCTTAGGAACCTTAGGTCAAAATGGGCTAGAACTTCTAAAAATTATAACTTTTGATAGAAAACTCCAAATTGAGTGTACTACCTATCTAACAACTCACAATTAGGTCT
>NW_021466009.1:0-313 GCF_001605985.2 Dendrobium catenatum
CAAGGTAGGGAATACCTAACCTTGGGTCTAAGGAAGGCATCACCCAACCTTAGGCCTACAGGATGCCGATAGAAGACTTACTCCAAATAGGCAGATTAATTGGCAAACTAGGATGGTGCCACGAAGGGTGTACTCCACCACTAGCAAATGGTCATGTGGGGAGGAAACTTGCTCCACACAACGGACCGAAATTGGCAAACTAGGATGGTGCCACGAAGGGCGTACTCCACCACTAGCGAGTGTGAATTAGGATGGTGCCACGAAAGGCGTACTCCTCCACTAATCCCCAAGTCAAATGCCAAGGTGGTGCCAC
>NW_021466010.1:0-284 GCF_001605985.2 Dendrobium catenatum
ACTTTCGCCCCCTCTCTTGCTCTCTTTTTTCATTATCTCCCCATCTCTCCCTTTCACAATCTCTTCTCTCTCTCACATCCTCTCTCCTAAAATATCCCTTCTATTTTCCCTCTCACACACACACACACAATTAGTCTTCTCTATCTCATTATTGCACTCTCACTTCCTCCTTCCCTCTATCTCTATCTCTATCTTTATCTTAATTCTCTCTCACTGTCCCTCCCTCTCTCTATCACCCTCACACTCTCAATTGCTTCACTCTCTATTTAAATATGTCTCTTCCT
>NW_021466011.1:0-290 GCF_001605985.2 Dendrobium catenatum
ATTGCATCAATTTGGTATCAGAGATATAGGTTATCGGACGAATCTTCCTTTCTCTTAACAAAAATGAATAGTCAAAATAATCAACAAGCGGATTGGCAATATATGTTTATGCAACAAATTATTAACCTATAACAACAAATGGAAAAAATGACTAATACTTTGGCTGCACTAAATCCAAAAAGCAAATCTATTTTAAAAAAAAAAGACGGGATCCAATAATGTGACATCTATAGTCCAACGAGCAGATATTCTAATTGTCTGCAAAACTTACTTTGGAGAACGCCTATTAA
>NW_021466012.1:0-1207 GCF_001605985.2 Dendrobium catenatum
GAAACTATTCACAATCTACTTATTCATGCAAATATACCTCCATTCCTATGGATCAAAGCTCTTCACACAGCTATCTATATCATCAAACGCCTATCCACCCCCAACCTCCAAAAAATAACCCCCAATGAAAAATTATACAATAAACCACCTACATAGACCCATCTCAAAATGTTTGGATGTTTGTGTTACCTGTGGCTATGTCCTTACTCCATCTCTAAAATTACCTCCCTATCCAGTCCATGTGTATTCATTGGATATGCCTCATCTCAGAAACGATATTGTTGTCTTGATCCTATCACCTAAAAACTCTATACTTCTCACCACATCATCTTCAATGAAACCATCTTTCCCTACAAGCAATCAACTACTTCTTCAATGCAACTAATGTGATGAGTGAAAATTAAGAGGTTTGATTTGAAGAAGAGAAAAATATTTTCAATGCAAAGATTTTAAAATTTTTGATATTTTATTTAATGAAAAAATGCAAAATAAAATTTTAATAAATCTTTAATACGGCTTTGTAGTTCTTTTTTTGAAATATTTTAAAAAACTTGTCCATATTCGGCCAAACACTAAAATACACAGTAAACTGACTCCATTATCATCATTGGCCATCACTTCCATTAACTTTATTCATCCAAATATCTCTAAACATTTTAGATCCAAATAACTCTAAACATTTATAGATTGTATTCCTTCTCTGTTTTTTTTTTTACCAAGTTCTTTTTTTTTTTTGCTCCTACAGACAGTACAAATGAGAAAAAAAATTAATTGCAAATGCTCCTACAGAGAGTACAAATGAAAAAAAAAAAAAATTAATTGCAAATAAACATAGGCTTCGACTGGGACAGCTTTCTTACTGCTTCTTAAATTAATTTTTTATATAAAATTAAAATCTTTGTACTAAAAAACTGTTTTAAGAAGTAGTAAAAAAACCGTCCCAAACAAAGCCATAATCTTGCTGCTCTCAACCATACTTCTAACACAAGAAGTAGAAAAGAAAGTGTACTGAACAAAGCTCTCTCAGGTTTAACTGTAGAATGGAATCTTGCAATAGAAGCGAAAACTACACAGAAATTGTACTGAAAGAAGGTGAAAGAAATCAAATCCTGCCACTAAAATATCCAGTATTAACACAAGCTGTGCTTTGCATTAACATAAATCTGCAGCATCAAACAATAATCAATAAGCTACTCAATAACCATCC
>NW_021466013.1:0-1173 GCF_001605985.2 Dendrobium catenatum
TGCTCGGTACAACTCGTTTTTTGGCTGGATTTGGCCTCCGACCGGACGTTCCTCTGCGTCCGGTCAGAGGACGTAATAATTGTTCATTGAAAATAGACTCTTGCATTGATCAACAGCTTGAACTTAATTTAGACTTCATTTAGGACAGTTTTCTTATTACTTCTTAAAATGGTTTTCTAACAAAAAAAAAAAAATAGTAGTAATAAGCTGCTTTAAGAAGCTTAAAAAAAGTCATCCCAAGTGAGAAAGCACATTCTCGGGCAATAAGTGTTGTAGAAGGAAATCTAGAAGGTAGCTATATGATTCTGGTTGGGTACCCATGCTTTACTCGGACGGTCTTCACCCACCCACGCCCACCCATGGTGACTTTCGGGATGTCGTACCTACTTATACCTACCCACTTTCCATGCTTTTTGAGCGCAGCTCGCTACGGACTAATGGCATTGAGTCTTATTGCCCTTTGCTATGATTGCAAACTTTCAAGCCGCATATTAGAATTTACCATAGTCACAGCATTGTTAAGTGCTACACATTATGTTGTAAGGATTGCAGTAGTATAAGATATATGATGATTAGCAATGTAAATCGATTTATCCCCCGATGTTGAGTACCCACCCATACCCAATGCAAGGCTCTGGAAGGTAGCGTTTGGTTGTTTGTTTTGTTTTATGGGCGGCTTTAATGTTGGTCATTTGGTTTGGTGGTGGGAGTTTGTTGTTGGTTGTGGGATTGGGTTGCCCTCCTTGTTCCCTTTGGCTCTGCTTGTCCTTGCAGGTATTGCTTTCATTTTGGGTTTGGTCTCGGGCACTCTGGTTGCTCTTGGTGGAGATCGTTCGTTGAGCTTTTCCTACTACTGGTGGCTTCGTTTGTCCATGGTTTTGGGAGCTGTCTTTGTGCTGTTGTGTTGCAGAAGCAGCCTTTTGGATGGTTTCTTCCTCTCTATGTGGATTGGTTTCAGGTCGTTGGATTGCTCCTCCTACCCATTTTTTGGAGTGATGATCTGAATGCTTGCTGACTTTGGTGCTTTTCTTTCGTGGATTTGTGTTGTTTTCTTATTTGCTTTGCCTTTATTTTTCTGTAAATGATAGGATCTAAAGCTCTCAGGTTTTATTTTAAATGATGTTTTTTAGCGAGTTTTCGATCCTCTAAGGATGTGTAATTTTTATCATCATT
>NW_021466014.1:0-205 GCF_001605985.2 Dendrobium catenatum
TTTAAAATATCTATTGAACTAAAACATTATTTTTTGTTCAACTAAAATTGCACAGACTTCAAATTATTTGGTATAAAATTTTTAGAAAATATTCAAAATGTTCATAATCACACCAAACACTTGGGACACATGCATATTAGAGTTCACCCAATCATTTTCATGCATTAAAACACTCTTAAAGACATGCAAATGATTGAAAAACTCA
>NW_021466015.1:0-701 GCF_001605985.2 Dendrobium catenatum
ATTTTAGGTATAAAATCATGAAGAGAAATATACACACTCTAATTTACTTGGTCAAACCAATTCTTTATCAACACCTCCTAAAACAAACGTTCAAGATGTAATTATTAGGTAAATAATATTTCATTTCCGCTTAATTCCTCCAACCAAATCATAGCCAAAAGAGAGGCATTCCCAAAAGGTCAAGAGAACATGAAGAACAAAACAAGAATAAGAAGAAACATATGATAGCGGAATCCATAAAACAAGAAAGGCAAAGATGCTTTGCCTATTATATTGCACATTGAGTAGTGGTACCCATAACTCAAAATGAACCTTTCGAAAAGTAAAGAAGAATTAGGGACTTACACACAAAAAATAAGAGGCTCATTTGATTGCAGATGTCACAGAATAAGAAACGTGCAGAAACATTCTACTAATAGCTATGCAGGAATCCCCATGGTAATTGCAGCTGTGCGGTTGCCAGAGAAGCTCCAAACCATCCAAACACACCACATCATTACCATAGAAAATATAGAGATGATAGCAGCCTTGAGCAATCTATAGAAAAAATCTAAATCATCCTCATCATCACCCTCACAAATTCTTACTCTAAAGATAGAATATCAAATTATTGAATGTAGTTCAATGGCCTAAATGGCCTAAATGTCCCAAAAAAAAAAAAAAAATGTAGTTCAATCGCACAAATCTTGATAAATGGGACC
>NW_021466016.1:0-389 GCF_001605985.2 Dendrobium catenatum
TTTTAAGTAATAAATAAATAAATTTTGAATATACTATTTTTTGAGCCAAAAAGTTAATTTTTGGAGTTATATTGGAAGGAGCGGCCTAGGTTATAGGATCTATGTAGTGTAGTTGACAAACCTCCTAATTAAAGATTAAGGTTTCGTTTGGGACAGCTTTTTTGTTGCTTTTTAAACAACTTTATAGTACAAATATTTCTTGAATTAGAAAATTTAATACTAGAAAGTCATCTTATGAAGCAACTTGAAAGTTGTCCCAAATAAAGATCAAAGGAATTAGCTGATTGAGTAGTATTTTAGTAGGTTGTGATAAACCTAGGGGAGTCACTATTTGAACCATAAATTTAAGTGCGGGGAGAGGATAGTGATATATATGCTTAGAAAATTGC
>NW_021466017.1:0-274 GCF_001605985.2 Dendrobium catenatum
AAGAGAACTAACTTGAGGATTCAAAATGATTTGGATATATGTAAGAAAAAATGGATGACATCTACTTTTGATTGTAAGCCAGAACCTAGGAAGAGAGATTATAACTCAAACCATTTAAGAAACCCTTTTCCTGGAGTTAGATGTTTTTCATGTGGCATGCTAGGACACATCTCACACACTTGCACCGTTCACCGTAGTACACATTGGGTGTGGAGACCTAAGATACATGACTCACACCATACCATATCTGTATTGCACTTTACTTTTCCTAAGA
>NW_021466018.1:0-207 GCF_001605985.2 Dendrobium catenatum
TTGGATTGTAACCATTATTTTTTCGCTATTTTCAATATTTTTTTTAACTAAAAAGTTGTTTTCTATAACAGCTTTAAAAAGCTAATTTATGTAAAACAATTTTACAAAGTAGTAAGAAAACTGCCTCAAATGAAATTTAAATTTTCTTAGAAAACTTTATAAACACTTAAAAAAATAAATAATTTTATTAATACAATTTTATGCTAA
>NW_021466019.1:0-247 GCF_001605985.2 Dendrobium catenatum
TTTTTCAGTTTATACCAAGGGCCAGAAATTGTGCAGCTGATTACTGTGCCCATTTTGCTTTAGATGGCAATTTTTTTTTATTATGTTAATAATGAGGAGATCCCTTTAGCACTTTTGTCGTTGCTAAGGGTGGATAGTGACCAGGTTTAGCTTTATAGTTGATGTATACTTATAACTAGCTTTTACTTCATTATTAATGCAAATGCAGATGTTCAGCTCTCTCCTTCCCTCCCTCCCCCCCTCTCTC
>NW_021466020.1:0-353 GCF_001605985.2 Dendrobium catenatum
CATATAAATGCTTATTATCGTTACATAATGCAATTGGACAACCATCATCATCGACCCTTTGCCCGATGTTCACCGTCGGTCCTTTACTTTATATCAACCATCATCAGCTTCTCGCTCAAACTATTGATAGTAGTACACCATCCAACTCTCTCCTTCAGGTCTCCACTCGATCATTGAGTGCCAACGAACTTCAACTCGGTCGTTTATCGCCGACGAACTTCTTCTCGAACAACATCAAAATTCTCCCAATCTACTCATCACTTCTGGTTCTCCTCCTGGATATTATTACAGCCAGATCTTCTCAAATCATCCTCGCATACAAGTAGCAATTGATCTTCTTCTATCAAGGGTGT
>NW_021466021.1:0-273 GCF_001605985.2 Dendrobium catenatum
ATTAATGGTCTTAGTGATTTCAAAAATCAGTAAAAAATTTTTCTAAGGCTGAGAATATCACTAAGTTTAAGTGGTTTTAATTTCAAGTCAAGAGGGTATCAATTCTAAGCACAATAAATTTTCTAAGTTTTCTAATCAAAGTCCTTAATTATTGTCCTTAGTGACACTAAGTTTAATAGGTTTGAATCAAAGTTTTGACTAACCCTTAACTTAACATGAAAAGAACACACAATAATAATCAATTCCTAGATCTAGGAAAGCCTTAAACTATGT
>NW_021466022.1:0-264 GCF_001605985.2 Dendrobium catenatum
TTTTTTTTTTTTTCATTTTGAATCTCATATAATGTTTTTTAATCGAACTATCTTTCTATAATTAATCATGAAATCTGCATTTCCCTTATAATCTTTTCTTTGCACAAACTAAACTGTGTGAAATTCAGTTTCGCCACTTAGGTATTTATTCATTGGCTCCTAGTAGAAAGAACCGCCGATTAATCTGGACTAACTATAATCAATAAATCATCATCACTTATCTCAACTATTAGGGTTGCTTTGCTACCTTCAATTAATAAACAA
>NW_021466023.1:0-297 GCF_001605985.2 Dendrobium catenatum
TTTGAATGTGAAATTCAAATAACATGCAATCAAATCCTTTAATGAAACATTAAAGGAGAGGGGACCACCACAGGGGCCGGCGGCATGGTGAGGGGAAGGGATTTAATGGGAGTATTCAAGGCTTCATAATTTGGTTTAATGAGTTAGGAAAGTGATGGAATAAATTCAATCCTATTTGAATTTGAAATTCAAACAGAAGTCATTTAAAACTTTCCAAAAATAGAATGATAAATTAGGAAAGAATTCAAATTTCAAATTAGCGGAATTTGAAAATTTGAAAACCGCCCAAAATTAAAT
>NW_021466024.1:0-223 GCF_001605985.2 Dendrobium catenatum
TAGAAGCACGGATTCAAGAAGCCCAGAAGTCAGATTCTGATTATTCGAAGTTGGTTGCTCAGATTGGATCTGGTAAGACTCCTGAACTTCGAATTTCTGATTCTGGTGCTATTTTCTGTAAGAACAGGTTGTGGGTACCTGTGTTCGGAGATTTAAAGCGGGAGATTCTGTATGAATCTCATCAGTCTGGCTACACTGTTCATCCAGGCAGTGGTAAGATGTA
>NW_021466025.1:0-327 GCF_001605985.2 Dendrobium catenatum
GATGATAAGCCAAAGAATAAAGGAATTTTCATTACTTCTAAATGACAATGTTTTTTTTTTTTTGGAGGCTATTAAACATGTCTTTTTGGATGGACCTATTGCCCTCCTGTCTGTAAGGTGATTGTTGCTAAGGCTTTTGTTTTATTGATGAGCCTTAAGTTTTGTTTGGACCACAACTTCAGCAAGATTTGGATTTAAATTGACTCCGTTCTGTTGATTAATTTTATTAATTTCAATAATTATAATAATGCTAATTTTTACTTCATTTTCAGAAAAATCATGTGCATTCTTAGTTAGATTGATTTGTGATCTCTCATATTTGTATTT
>NW_021466026.1:0-618 GCF_001605985.2 Dendrobium catenatum
TTATAATTTTTTTTTAATGATAATATTGCATAGTTGTTGCAAGTATTGGTAATGTCTCATTTATTGGCTGCATTGGTAGAATTGTAACATATGGCCTATTTATAATGTGTATTCATTACATGTATTCAAACCATTTAGCTATATTCTTTTAGGATTAGTCAAAGTGATGAATCATTGCATTGAAGATAAAAAGAGATGGTAATCAAGTCAAAATTCTAGCTTGACTATTTGTAATGGTATTTTCATTTATTTCTTAGGGTATGAACATGAGCACAATTAAATTGCTAAGCTCATCTTAGGTTATTTTCATGTGAATCAGAGGGATGCAGAAAATTTATTATTTTAAATATTTAAACCCTTAGACATAGATTTAGTTTGAGATGGTTTTCTTATTAATTTCTACAAAAAAAAAAATAGTATAAAGTTTCTTGAAAGCAACAAAAACAAAAAAAGGCTAAAAGTTGTCTCAGATGAAGTCTTAGGCTTCGTTTGGGATGACTTTCTTGCTGCTTTTTGAAGCAGTTTTCTAGCACAAAATTTTGAATTTTTGAACTAAAAAACTGTTTTAAGAAGCATCAAGAAAGCCGTCCCAAACGAAGCCTTAGACTTCATTTGAGA
>NW_021466027.1:0-221 GCF_001605985.2 Dendrobium catenatum
TTTTGCAATGGATAAAATTATTTTTTTTTTTCAATATATGGCGATAACATTTTTAGAAGTTTTATCAAATTATTTTTTCTCCATGCATATAATCAAATAAGCTTTTCTTTTAATTTTAAATGAATTAAAAGTAATATGTTTCATTACATAATTTTATAGATAGTTAACATATTTGTATTTACTATTAATTTTTTTTTGTTATCTTAAAATATTTAAATTTA
>NW_021466028.1:0-1160 GCF_001605985.2 Dendrobium catenatum
ATCTAGGACGATATGAAAATTATCCTGGCCGATCAGTACAAATCTCATAAGTACGGCCAGAGCATCGCCCTGAATGCAAACTTGATGATTAAAAAATTTCTTATTCATCCCAGACGATATCACGATCGTCCCGGCCGATCAGTTCAAATCAGAGGAAAATTGTCTAGAGCATCGCCCTGATTTTGAGCTGGTCGATATTTATCATCTAAGAGCAACCAAGGGTTTTTGAATGGATCGTCCAGGCCGATATTGCGATCGTCCCGGACGATGTGATCCTATCAATCATCTTTAATTACTCCGATGATTGCCGGATCAATTTAGGCATAATTATACAATATCGTCCAGGTCGAGAAAAGAATCGTCCTGGCCGATTTCAAAAAATATAGAATACCTAAATAGATCATGGTGGCAATTTCTTTCTGTATTAAGCATATCGTCCTGGCCGATATAGGTATCATCCAGGATGATCAGTTAATTACGACTGCCTTAGCTAAGAAATCCTGATTAAATCTTCTGTTTTAAACTCTATCGTCCAGGATGATATAAATATCGTCCGGGCCGATGCGAGTAAAAACACAAGTTCTAAATCTCTCAAGTGTGTGTGTGTGTAGGGTTACTTAACAACAGTCACTTCAAACAATTACAATTGACTCAAGAAAGAAAAAAAATTACAGACTGACTCAACCCTAATCTACCCAGTCTTGAGCTGATTCCGATTTCCATCCGATCTTTAAATCCTTAAAATGTTAGTAGTAAAGGCAGTCGAAAAGAAGCAAGAGTGTTTGCTAATCATCAAAACATAATTCATGGAATCTGCAACAATCTCCCCCTTTTTGGTGATGGCAAACACTTTGACAATTAATCCAAAAATAGTAGTGTACAACATAGAATTGAAAGTGCAAGCATACAAAAGACCCCTCTCCCCCTTTTGACATCTCAAAAGGATGAGGAAACTAAGAAACAAATCAAAAGATCTTTTTTTTTTTAACCAAGGCATGAACATGATGTAGTATTCCATGTGATTTATTTGTAAAAATTTTATGAGCTAATGAATCAACATCAAAAGATCCATAAAATGGTATAATATCTGATCATGATTACCCTTAGCTCAGACTTTCTTTTAAGGTAGAATTGTCTTTGGAAATCAATGACCTAACTCA
>NW_021466029.1:0-392 GCF_001605985.2 Dendrobium catenatum
CGAATCTCAACTTTCCTAATTAATTTTTCAGTCCGTCCGTGTTCCATAAATAAACCCTATCAGGCTATCGAGAAATTATTCTGTACGTAATAACCCTTTCCAAATTCATTTCATGCTCCTTCCTTCCTTCCCCCTTCTCCCCTCTGTCTATCAACCCGCTTCGATCTCCTTCGATGCGGCCCTCTTCGCACTCACGAGATCGGCTTTCGTTGCTGAAGACTCTCTCAGTTCTGGAGATAGGCCGTCGCTGCGGAAGATTTACCCGGCTCACGAAATCGGCCCCCAATGCGGAAAAGGTAGAAATCTCTCTCTCTCTCTCTCTCTGAGCTTGTTGGCAGTCTCCCTCATGATGGAGCTGCAGGCGGTTGCTAGCCACCGGCCAGGGCATGGTC
>NW_021466030.1:0-210 GCF_001605985.2 Dendrobium catenatum
CTAATTCATCCTGATTATTATAGTCAAACTCAGGAGCAAATCACATTTGACCCTAAAGGGTCAAAATAGAATTTAATCGAATGTTTGACTATGCTAACCTGGATAAAATATCATTAATTTTATAATCAAAATGATGATAATAATTGATATATTTCTTTGAAGAAAGAAGATATCAATCACTATCGATTGTTTGAAAATGATGATAATGAT
>NW_021466031.1:0-543 GCF_001605985.2 Dendrobium catenatum
TCACCTCCGCCGGACCACCGCCTGACGTTGTTGCTCCACCGGACCGTCACTTGAGGCCCTCACCTCCGTCGGACCACCGCCTGACGACGTTGCTCCGCCGAACCACCACTTGAGGCCCTCACCTCCAACGGACCACCACCTGACGTCGTTTCTATGCAGGACCACCACTTGAGGCTCAGACTTCTGCCGAACCACCACTTGACGCCAAGAGTTATCCCGAAGTACCGTCCTTCTATTACGGTCTTTCTGACCCCGGTCTCCTACCGACTACGGTCTTTCCGACATCTGTCGCCTATTATGGACCTTCCGACCTACATCGCTAGACAACGATCTTTCTGACTCCTGGTCTCCTGCCGACTACGGTCTTTCGGACCCCCTATCTCTTGTCGACTACGGTCCTTCCAACCTACATCACCTACTATGGTCCTTCCAACCTCCATCACCAAACAACGGTCTTTTCGACCTCCATCCTATCGACTATGGTCGTGCCGACCAAACAAACATGTCTATATTGTAACTCCCACCATGTAATGCACTCTATAT
>NW_021466032.1:0-1280 GCF_001605985.2 Dendrobium catenatum
AAATTAACTTAATTAAGGGTAATTTGAAATTCAAACATGTTTGGGTCCAAGGGGGAAGATCCGGCGGCAGGAGTTTTTGCTGGACGGTGGGCGTTGGAGGGGGAACTGGGGTCGGCAGACGGGCTAGCAGCGGCGGGATTAAATTGGCTGGCGGCCAATTCTCTGGCCAAGCCCACAGGGCCGGCGGCAAGGAAAATTGAAGAGGGAGTTCTAGGGCTTGGAAAAAGTAATATTTATTTAGAGAAAATTCAGAAATTGTAGACTCACTCACCTCTTCTTCAAACTCTCAAAGGGCAGTAATAAGAATTCCGGAACTCACACAAAGATCCACGAAATTTCCATCAAGAACTCACGGAGAGAACTAGGGGAATGGAGAACTCACAAAGAGATCAATAATAGTAAACTTCATTCAATATTTCAATCCCTCATACAAGAAACAAGAGCCATTTAAATAGGCTCCACATGACAACAAATATAAAAGTCTAAAATGCCCTCCGGGCTACAAAAGCAAACTAATACCCTCAAGGGTAATGTCACGACCCAACCCGACCGGGACAGATCCCGCTCGCATCGGGCCGCGACACAGCTAACAAATCCAGGATCTGGTTTTGGAATTTGCTTCATAACTTTCTTCCAAATATAACACAGACGGAAAAAAAAAACACAGAGCTACTATAAACATCCAAACACAGCACAGTTCATCTATCTTTTCTTTCATCAAAATAATCATATACGGATACAGTGCATGGCTTCAGACAGAAAGAACAGAACATAACATAACAGAAAAGCCATGACTGTACAAAAATCAAAAGTATCAAATACCTAATCACAGATCAGACTCAAAACGTCTAGTCCAAGACCTCCTTCCCTTTCCCAGATCCTGAAAACCACGCAGAAAACAGATAAAATCACAGTACAGCTTTACAGAACAGATAATGTCAAAACAGAACTTCCTTCCATATGTCGAAACTTCCCTTCTTCCCCTTATGGCTCCCTTTTTGTGCATATAGCACCAGAACTTCCCCTTGTAGCTCCCTTTTTGTGCTTATAGCACCAGAACAGAACAGATATACATAATTTCAGATTTCAGAACTTCCCCTTATGTCTTTCTTCCCGGACCCAGACAACGGAATCACAAAGGATTCCGGCCCCTTATAACTCCCTTCTGATAGCAAACAAATGATCAATTCATTCAAATCATCTCATTTCAGAATTTCTGAAATCGTACGAAAATTCAGCGGCAAACGGCCGTATACGGAATTTACACAAAATTCACAGAT
>NW_021466033.1:0-268 GCF_001605985.2 Dendrobium catenatum
TGAGTCCAAATTATCAATCCAAAGTGTTGTGGGAAGGTTCAAACCACAAATTGGATTGCCAAACAGTTTCCAAATGTGACATGCTTATAGTTGAATCGAGCTGCTCGATGTATTGTAATTTTAAAGATTTCTTTTGAATTTATCATATTTATTAGGATTTTTAGGTGTGCTAGTGCAATTTATATAATCCCAACATCAATGATTTTATATTGAAAAATTTATATATACTATTTTTATAAAAATTGTTTGAGTTTCCTTTTAAATATAA
>NW_021466034.1:0-303 GCF_001605985.2 Dendrobium catenatum
TTATTGATGTTCCGGCGCGGTCACCACATAGGACCCGCCGGATGCCTGCACGGGTCCCACGAGGGGGTTTCATCGCTCGATGCGCGGCGAGCCATCACCGCCAAGTGTTCGTAGGCCGTGGCGAAGAGCTAGAAAAAAATAAAGAAGAGATGGTTGGTTAAAAAAAAGTGTGCTACACAAGGACTTCCCAGAAGATCACCGATCCAATACTACTCTCGCCCAAGCAAGCTTAACTGCGGAGTTCTGATGGGATCCGATGCACTAGTACTGGTATGATCGCACCCGTAGTAATATGGTCTCAAA
>NW_021466035.1:0-350 GCF_001605985.2 Dendrobium catenatum
TCCTCTGCTTCTTCTTTTAACGATTCTGAGGCAGAGTCGGCCCAAAAAGCTTTTTGTGTCTTTATCTTTCCTTTCTTGTATTTAGCTTTATCATCACCTTTCTCCTTAGCTGGTTGGCTCTTTAGATTGGGGCAATCAGCTCGAAGGTGACCTGGCTTCCTGCACTCAAAATAAATTGTATCAGATGAAACCTTATTGTACCTTGAGCTCTTACCTTTATTCTAGCTGTTCTGATGATGCTTTGGTTTTCTCTTTAGGAAATTTTTGAACTGTCGGGTCATCAGTGCTATCTCATCCTCTTCCTTCCCTGCAAAGCTTTCACTTTCCGAGTTGCTTGCTTTTAATGCCAC
>NW_021466036.1:0-215 GCF_001605985.2 Dendrobium catenatum
TGTCGACATTATCGTCCAGGACGATAGGCATATCGTCGTGGCCAATCAGTACAAATTAAGCTCATTAGCCCGAGACGATTTGAGACGATCAGAAGAAAATTGGTTTCATCGTCCAGGCCGATCTCACGATCGTCCTGGCCGATTAGTTCAAATCAGATTTTAATCGTCCTGAGCATTCAGAGCGATGCTCTGGCCGATCTTCTGAGATTTGTACT
>NW_021466037.1:0-298 GCF_001605985.2 Dendrobium catenatum
AATCCAATAATTTCAAGACTATCATTCAAATATTTTTTTCTCTTCTTCTAGAAAATGACATAAGCAAAAGCTTTTGATCTCCAGTAGAACATTTGTAAGTTGTCAATATCATTTGTAATGAAGGGAAAAGGTCCAAAGCTTTAAAGGAATCAAATATACATTAAAGTTCAAAACCTCTTTAAATCAGTCGTTAGGTCTAAGTCCGCTTTTACGGCATCCTCTTGGCTTTTTGGCTCAAGTCCGCTCCTACGGTAGCTAAATCTGATTAAATCTGTCTTTAGGTCTAAGTCCGCTTTTA
>NW_021466038.1:0-224 GCF_001605985.2 Dendrobium catenatum
GACAAGGGCAAACAGCCGATGCAATATCAAGAAAAGTTTAAGCAAGTCTACAACTCCAACCCCCAACCAAAGCTGATATTCGGGGGCAATGATAAGTCACGAACTTATCAAGGTGGTGGAGAACGTCCGAGACAAACAATAGGAATTGGTGATAGAATGTTCCAATCCCTCAAAGATAAAATGAATAGAGAATATTCATTCAAAAGGGAGAGTGTCGCCAAATT
>NW_021466039.1:0-318 GCF_001605985.2 Dendrobium catenatum
AGGGGGAGAGAGAGGGAGGGGGAGAGAGGGGGGATAGAGAGAGCAAGAGAGAGAGAGACAAAGAGAGAGAGAGCAAAAGAGAGAGAGAAAGGGAGGGAGAGAGTAAGAGAAAGAGAAAGATAGCGAGATAGAGAGAGAGAGGGAGAGAGAAAGAGAGAGAAAATGAGGGGGAGAGAGCAGGAGAAAGAGAGAAATGGAAAGACAGAGAGAGAGAGAAAGAAGGGGCCGAGAACCGGCCAATCCAAGGAGATATGAGCGGTAGAGCCATCCTTTGTACAGTCGATGCCGGAGCCCCACCGTTGGGATCCTCGGTGGAAA
>NW_021466040.1:0-215 GCF_001605985.2 Dendrobium catenatum
AATGGCGGAAGGGAGTAAGCGTTCCGCGGTGGAGGACAACAGGAGCTTAGACGCTCTGTGGAATGCTCAGACGAGCATAACGCGACAACTTGAAGTACTCACCAATGAGTTCACTCGGTTTTCAACGGAAATGCGGACGGAGATTCGCTCGCTGAAAACTCACCGGATGTTACCAACAGGAGCTCGAACTGTGACGCCGGCACCAGCTCCAGTCC
>NW_021466041.1:0-2774 GCF_001605985.2 Dendrobium catenatum
GGCCGGCAGGTCTTCAGAGGCAGAGTGAGGAGAGATCTTAATGGCTTAATTAACCGAATTAACTCTCAGAACTTGGGAGCTTTTGGGGGGAGGGATTAATATTGCAATTTGAAATCAAATTAAAAGAAGAGAGAGGCGGCTTGAGACGCGCATTCAAAACAATTACCTGAAATTTTTACTCTCAGGGATTATTTACTGCAAATGCTTAAGGACATACTGCAAAATTATGAGGGCAATTGAATTCATAATTGAGGTGATCCATCATATGCCTATGCAATTGGGCGCGCCAAGCGTAATTGATGGCATTTCCTCCTAGGCTGATCAGGCTGGCGGCTATACTCAGCGCGCAAAAATTTATGGCAAATCAATAATGGGCGCTTCAAATTGGGGGCCTGATGGGGACATGGCACTGATCATTATCATATAACTCCCTTCCTAATCAAATTGAAAATTAAAATCTCTTCAAGAAAACTTCCTAAGAAAAAATGCCGATTCCAAAATTAGGGAAAAAGAATTCAAAAAATTTGAAATTTCAAAATTTCAATATTGAACTGTTGTTGGAAGCTGAGAGGTCGCGGCCGTGGACTCAGGTGGGCTGTCAACCGGCAAGGTGGTCGGCGGCCCTCAAATTAGGGTTGATGTGTTAATGGCAGGCGCGTTCCCTCACAGCGCTGGCGGCTGCCTAAGCGCAGGCAATCGGACGAGAGAGGGGGATTTCTTTGTGCGGGGAGAAGGGGAAGGAGATGGCTAATTGGAACCCACGATGAAAGCGATAGGAAAATTCTAACACGAATCGAGCGACTTCTTTCCAACGATTGGTTGGGCCTTGCGTTTACTCCCTTTGGAGCTCTCTCTTATCTTCTCCTTCAGCACTACATGCCCCAAGAAGACAAAGAAGAACAAAATAGCTTTCATTTTAATTCATCATTGGAGCCCTTCTCCAAGAGAGGGAGGGATTTAAATAGACAAAAATACAAGAATGGGAAAAATTAAAATACAACAAATTGCCCTCGCTGGTCTTACAAAGAACTAATACCACACTAAGCAACGGCATAAATGCTGAATAAAAGACAGCTAACATAATACAATACATCACATATAATATTTGAATAAAAAAGGCTATCCATTCATAGCCGATCGATCTATCGGCCACGTCCACTGATGCGAAACATTTACCACGTGGCTCTGATGTCCGGCATTCATTCTCCCAGCTTGCTTATTTCAGATGAAATACTCTCGAGCTCCGTCGAGTGGATGTCTCCAATGGCTCATGTAGAGCCGCAACACGAATCTGGCATCTAACTCTGTAACTCCTCTGCATCAATCCACATATGTCTTCTTATCTTTGGTTTTACCTCGCCACCTTATTCATAATAGTCCTTCTTCGGTCCCAACCCTCTTTCGTGGAGATAATGCCATCACTATTAGAATCATGTTAATCAACTTTCCGCCTATTATAGGTATTTTAGGAATATTTGGGAGTGGAGGTAGGTTTGGGTTCTCACAGAGTGGGGTCACACAAGGCTTAATTTGAAGTGGATTTGGGGCTTAAACTCTGGGCCCTCATAGGCTAGTAAATCTTTATGTTAAAAGAGGAATGAACGTTGAATTCTGCAGGTAGATCCAATCATGTAAGCAGTGTCATGGATTATAGTGACAATTTTAAATGATCCCGCACTTCTAACATGTAAATTTTCGGACGAATCTGCACCATCGCCGAGTTACCCACCTTAATAGTTTTAAAATGTCGTTTTAGAATCAGCATGAAGTTTATACTTATTATTACTCTCTTTAGGTTGGGCGTGCAATTTCCTTATGTAAGCCATGCAGATGTAATGCAGATGTGGATGCAAGAGACTTGGTGCAATGAAGATGGGTATGAATTGTGGGATCACACAAAGTTGTAAATAGAGGAAACTTTGGAAGAAAACAAACTACAAAAACACACACAAACATACTGACTCACAAGCACACATAGATAGGAATAAAGACAGGTCAGTCACAAAATGAGAGGTCAAAAAGTTTCCATGTCTAAGGGAACAGGAGTAGGAGGAGCAATAAAGACATCCTTAGCTACCAGGGTACTTCTCTGGGAAGTCTCAGTTAACAACGTAGGTAGTCTCCTAGGGTTGACAGTGTCATCCAGTAAATGTATCCAATTAGGAGAGAGATTGTCCTTAATAGGGAAGGTTAAAAACATAGTGGGCAAAACAGTTAGATTGGTGATATGAAAGTGTGGGTTAAGACTCTCTTTAACATAAAAGTCAGTACGAGGAGTGGTGAGATAAGTCCAATCAAGAAAAAAACACTCTGTCAAATACAAATCTAAAGGGGCAACTCCTAACATAGACTCCCATAAAATAAGAGGATGTTCAATTTTCAAAATAGACTCAGAATTGTTCAGATTCAACTGACTGTCATTCAAATTCATGTTAATAATCTTAGTAGGATCAGGTTCGCGGTCAATTAAATTAGAATCTTCCAAATTTAATCCCATAGGGTTCAAGGTCAGATCAGTGTCGTTCAAGACCAAATTAATATCCTCTAGGCATTCTTTGTCCAAAGACTTATCCTCGAAGAGACTAGGATCGGGGTGGGTTAAGGTGTCGACGTTTACAGGTTCTAACTTTCCTGGCTCAGGGTTTAAGTCATTCTGGGAGTCTGATTCAATCACTTATGTTCCATCCTCAAAGAATTCTTCATCACTAGTGATATCACTAGCATCCACGAAATGAATGCACTCAGTCTCAGGTTTAGGGAACCTCATCGTCTTA
>NW_021466042.1:0-264 GCF_001605985.2 Dendrobium catenatum
TATTGCATGATAAAAATGATTTTCATCCAAATAAATTTCAAATTTGTATTTTGTAATGTTATAGATTTGATCAGATTTACTGTTTTTTAAAATAGTTTTTTAGTACTAAAAATAAATTTTTATACTAAAAAACTGCTTTAAGAAACAATAAAAAAGCCGTGGCAAACAAAGCCTTATACTATTTATAATGATTTAGTTTTGTTATAGTGATATAGATGCCCGAGATCTTCATGAATATATTATATAATGATATATATATATATA
>NW_021466043.1:0-256 GCF_001605985.2 Dendrobium catenatum
GGGAGTTAGTCAAGAGACCTAAAGAACAAAGAAAATGCAGTGCGAAATAAAAAACTTGCATTTAATCATAAAAGAAGATACAACATCCTTCTCCCCCTTTTGACAGCATAAAAAGAGGAGCAAACACGAAAAGAAAAGTACAACATAAATACAATCTAGAAAGGAGGATCCTGATCAGGTGGTGTTGGAGGTGGATTTGGTTGGAAGTACTAAAAAAGTGTGTCAAAATGGTGATCAACAGCAGTAAAGCGCTCTC
>NW_021466044.1:0-287 GCF_001605985.2 Dendrobium catenatum
GGCTTGCTGCAACAAGGGAGCAAAATCTTTCCTCAAGAGTCTTCTCAAGGCCAATCTGATGCCTAAATATTCCATCTCTTCCACCCTCCTACATCCAGTCATTTTTGCAAGGCGAGACTTGGTAGAAGAGGAAGTGCATTTGCTGAACAAAATGCATGATTTACTTCTATTCACCCTTTGAGCTGTCCATGAACAATAGGACTCCAAAATTGAAGCAATCTTCTTCACATTTGGTATATTAGCACCTGCAAAAAAACAAAATATCGTCAGCATAAAGCATGTGGGAG
>NW_021466045.1:0-2607 GCF_001605985.2 Dendrobium catenatum
TTTGCAAAAAAAAAAAAAACATGATGCAAAGTATTCCAAATGTAAGGGATTTAAAAATTTTAACATTTGTTTTGATGATAATTAAATGCAGAATAAATTTTTGGTGAATTCTCTTTTCACTTTATAGTTCAATTTTGTTGTATCCTAAATTTGATTATGGTCAACTAAATTCCAAAATACACCACAATCTAATTCTGCTCTCATCACCAATTGTGTCGGTAGTGATCACCACCCATCACAGTCCGTTGCTGCTCTTCACCCCACTACTAGCTATTGGTCCCATTAGTATTAGGTTTTAGATTTTACACATTATCTTTGGGGAGAGCATTGCGAGGCAAGGATTCGCACGTATCCTTTGAAGGGAGTGCTAGAGAGAGAAGTGATAGAGAGAGAAGCTCTGGGTTTTAGGGTTTTGGCGCGCTTCTTTGTCTTCCCCTCGGCCGTCTGGCCGTCATGGCGGGCAATCTGCATGATTTTCCCCCGCTTCCTGGCAGTGCTTCTTTGTTAGGAGTTGCTCCTTCCTCCGCCAGCTCTTTCTTATGCTAGCAATCTCTCAGCTCCTCCTGCTAATCGCGAGGAGTGGCCGATGTCCTTCGTCAACCCGACCAAAAAACTTTCCTTTGCTGCTTCTGAGCTTACCGAAGGTAAAGATTTGTGGGATCTTTGCCTTGTGGGCTACTCTTTGGGTCAAAGACCGTATTACGAAAGACTTCTTACGACGATGAACAAGGCGTGGAAGCTTAAAGGCTCGTTCTCGCTGCTTTCTCTTGCTGATGATTTTTTTCTTCTGAAGTTCACTTACAGTGAAGATTTTGATATGATCTGGTCGGGAGGACCTTGGTTTCTCCTTGGCAAACCGTTCTTCCTTCAGAAGTGGAATTCGAAGTTCCAACCAAAGCGAGATGAAGCTGCCTCTATCCCTCTGTGGATTAAAATTCTCAACCTCCCCCTTGCTCTCTGGACACCATCAGGTATCTCGAAAATTGCCAGTTACATTGGCATTCCTCTTTATGTGGATTCTCTTACCGCCAAAAGAACACGACTTACTTTTGCTCGAGTGTGTGTTCAAGTTGACAAAAACTCGGTTTTGCCAGACGAAATTCCATTGGAAATTGATGGTGATGATTTGGTTCTCAAAGTAGTCTATGATTGGAAACCGTCGAAATGTGATGGATGCGGTTCTATTATCCATCCTTATGCTCTGTGTCCATCTAACCCTTCACCCAAGCCTTCTCTTCCTCCAAAACCTGCTTTTAGGGGCAGGAGCACGAGTCGGGCTCCTACTGCTAGAGGTAAAAGATCCCCTTCTCGGCCCAAGGTTAATTTTCTGGTTAACCCTCCTCTAAATATTAATTCTGCTTCTACATCCCAACCCCTGCCCACGACACTTCCTCCTTCTCAACCAGCCACAGATCAGCCACCTACCACTGAAATTGCCAATGAACCTCTTATTTCTCCTCCTGACAATACCACATCTCTCCCTAATCTGAATTTACCGCATGAAGAATCTTCCTCTTCGGGTCAATCCCATCCACTTCTTCTTCTTCGTCCCTCACAAGTGGTTTTAGCTAATAGCTTCGCCTCTCTTCCAGTTGACAATTTGGATAATTCGGAAGAGGCTAAAGATGATGAAGTTTATTCTTCCTCTGCTTTTTCCGAGGAAGTTCTCCCCCCTCCTCTTCCTCCAAAGCTTCTCAGCCCAACTCCAAAACTCCTTCTAACTCTGTTTCCTCCCCTGACAAAAAAGCCAAGCCAAAGACGGCCAAAAAGGCCAAAAAACCCAAGTAACCCATGTCCTTGCCCGCTATCGCTGCTTGGAACGTTAGAGGGTTTAATAACCCGACCAAAGCCAAGTTGTGTAAAGATCTCATAGCCACTTACAGTCTCAAAATGCTTTGTATTCTTGAAGCAAAAATTCACAATTCTGTCTCTCATGATCCTTGGTTTCTTTTCTCTCATACTTTGTTTCACAATGAAGAAAGTTATGATAATTTTTCTTTCTCCAACCCCGGTAGAATTTGGCTTAAATGGGATGCTTCCCAGATTTCGTTTTCTCCTCTCTTTACCTCTTCTCAAGTTGTTCATGGAATTGTGGAAGCTGGGTCCCTACCACCTATCTATCTGTCGGTGGTATATGCAGCTAATGAGTTGGCTGATAGGAGATTGCTTTGGGAGGATCTCTTGAACCTCTCGGTGGGGCTGGAGCACCCGTGGGTTGTCATGGGTGACTTTAACTGTTGCCGGTTCGAAAGGGAAAAAGCAGGTGGGAATCCTCTGCCTGCTGATCGTTTGGGGGAGCTTAATACCTTTGTTTTTTATTCGGGCTTGCAAGATCTAGCTTCTGTGGGGTTGTTTTTTACCTGGCACAACCAAAGGACAGATAATCCTATTCACATTAAGCTGGATAGGATGCTTGTTAACCATGCTTTTCTGGATCTTTTTCCTTCTGCTTTCTATAAAGTGGATTATCCCTCTGGCTCAGATCATTCACCTCTTATTCTGTCTGCTAATCCTTTGAAAAGGAATTTCTCAAGGTTTATGTACAAGGCTTTTTGGGCTAATATGGATGGGTTTTGGGAAGAGGTTTTAAAAGCTTTTGATAGACAG
>NW_021466046.1:0-832 GCF_001605985.2 Dendrobium catenatum
ATATATATAATTAAGAAAAATAAAATACTTAAAATATCATAAAAATAGTTTGAAATATTTTTGAGAGATCATCTGATTATTTAAAAATAATTTAAACAACAACAACAATAAGCCTTTATCCCACTACGTGGGGTCGGCTACATGAATCTTTTTTCTCCATTATGTCCTATTAAAAGTTATATTCTCGATTAAATCTAATAAAGAAAGATAATTTCTAATATTTTCTAACCAAGTCTTTTTAGGTCTGCCTCCACCTTTCTTAACATAAGTCAAATCTCATACCTCTACTTTCTTAACCGAGTCATCAGAATGCTGTCATTTTATGCGACCAAACCATTTAAGGCAACTATCTCTAATCTTATCTTCTACTGGAACTACTCCAACCTTTTCATGCATATGCTCATTTCTTATCCAATCTCTAAGAGTAAAGCAACTCATCCACATGAGCATCCTCATCTCTGCCACACTTAACTTAATAGTATGTTTCTCTTTTAGTGGGCAACATTCTACCCTATAAAGCATTGTAGGCCTCACCACCATCTTATAGAATTTTCTCTTAAGTTAGAGGGGTACTTTTCTATCACACAACAAGCCTGATGCATTCCTCTACTTCAACCATCCAACTTGAATTCTGTTGATAATATCGACATCTATTTCACCATCACTTTGAACAATATATCCAAGGTATTTAAAATGTGTAATCCTATTAATGACTTGATCGCCCAAAGTGGAGGAATGCTTCGGGCTTATTATTGAGAGATCATTTGATTATTTAAAAATAATTTAAACTAATTCAAAATAAATTTTTAATAATTCAAAATAAAGTTTTAAC
>NW_021466047.1:0-2500 GCF_001605985.2 Dendrobium catenatum
CCTGTTCTGATGAATCAGAAACTAAGTCTGCCCAGGACACTTTTTGCTTTTTATCTTTTCCCCATATTACAAACGGTTTGTTTTTACTCTTTTCCTTTACATGAAGAGTTTTTAAGTTGGGCATTCACGCTTCAAATGTCTGGGTTTCCTACACCCAAAGCAAATTATGTCAGAATAAAACTTAACATTTTTATAATTTTTACCTTTACTCTGCTTTTGGTTATGTTCATGCTTGTGCTTCAATAGAATTTCAAATTTATTTGTTATCAATGATATCTCCTTGCTTTCATCATCTACTAAGCCATGTTCATCTGTGTGTTTGGATTTTAACACAATAGTCTTCTCATCATCTGCATCCAAAAATCTTTGACTTATACTTTGCTCGTAGGCAATTAGTGAGCCGATTAGATTATCTATAGATTAAGAATTCTAATCTTTTGATTCACATATAGCTGTGACTTTGGCATCAAATTTATCAAGTAAAGAACGTAGAATTTTACTAAGTTTTTCAACGTTTGAAAGTTCTCTACCTAAATCATGTAATGACATCATAATTTGATTAAATTTGGTAAACATGTCTAAGATAGTCTCATATGATTTCATGCTGAAAAGTTCATAATCACGCATTAGAATATTCAATTTAGACTGTTTGACTTCACTAGTACCTTCATACGAAATGCATAATCTATCCCAAATTTCTTTCCCAGTAGTACATGTAGAGATTCTCATGCAATCGTCAGAATTTAATGCACAGAAAAAACAATTCAAGCATTTAGCATTTAGTTGTGCATTGACTAGTTCTAATATACTCCATTCAGTAAAAGGAATATTAATTTTGACTCCATCTATCATACGTGAAGGTGCAGAATAGCCAGTTTGAATCATATGCCACATTCGATAATCAATTGATTGCAAAAATGTTGACATGCAAATTTTCCAAAAATTAAAAGAAATATTTTCAAATAAAGGTGGTCGTGTAATATAATAGCCTTCCGCAATCTTACGATTTCCAAAATATGTCATGATCATTTTTTTCAAGGCTTTCTAAAACACTATTTTTGAAACCCGCTCTGATACCAATTGAAATTGCTCTGATACCAATTGAAATCGTCAGATGCGCCAAGAGGGGGGTGAATTGGATGATTAAAAACTTCTTTAATGAAAAGAAATCTCTTTTTATGACTTTATGCGGAAGCGAATTTCATTCATAATAAAAATATAGATAATTAAATTCATCCATGCAATTAACCACAATAAAAATAAATGTGGAAATAAAGTACAAAAAAAATAAAGGAAAGAACACACCAATTTATAGTGGTTCGATCAAACCCTGACCTACGTCCACTCCCCGGAGGCACCCTCCGTGTATTACACTAAACCTTTAGTGATTCTCCTTTAGCTCCCACAACTAGGCGGAGAAGCCCTTACACAATCACTTCCACCTTCCCCGGTGCGACAGAGGAGCCGAGTCCTTTAACACTAATGAGATCTTTTTCTTCCCAAAACTTCCTTCAAGACAAACCTTGAATCCGATGGTACTGAGGTGCAAGCTCTCGAAGGATCTTCTCCCTCTCTCAAACTTCACCTTTTCTTCTCTCCCTTTCAATTCCTCTCTTGAAGTTTTCTCCAAAAGAACAATGACACAATGGCTGCCAAAAGACTCTTACAAAGTCTTATGAGAGTGCTTAAATAGAGGGCTCAAAAACACTAAAAATACTCAATTCAGCCGTCAAATATCATATTGTACGATCTCAAGATCGTCCAGTACGATGTCCAGAAATTGACCTGTTAGTACTGTACGATCCAGTTAGTATAGTACGATCTAGTTCGTATAGTACGATCCAAATGACAAATTTCAGTCGTTTTAACTACATAATCTCAGGATTAAGTTAGGCAATATTTTAAACATCGTACCGTACGATTATTATCATACAATACGATTATACAAATCTTCAAATTCAAATTTTTGCCTAATTTAATGGACTGCGGGCTTCCTAATTATAACAGATCGTATAGTACGATGTGGAGATCGTACAGTACGATTAGTTATATTCAAAATTAATTTTTTAAGGATAAATAAATATTTTAATTTATTTCTGTTACACCAGATCATACAGTACGAAATAAATTCATACAGTACGATGAACAGAAAAGTTAAAATATTTTTAATCATTTTTTGCTCCCTCTGTGCGTGTGCATAAACAACAAACTATACATCATTATAAGACTTGACTCAATAAATGAAAATTACATACTCATTTAATATGACCAATTCTACGCAATCTTGAGCCTTGAATCTTCAAAGAACGGTGCATGATCTACCTGAAATATTAGCTAACATAGAAAGAAATATGCACTGCAAATAACAGGAGAAATAAAAGATTAATAAATATTATTTGTTATCATCAAAATCATAAGCTCGAAACCCCGAGTTGCAACAATCTCTCCCTTTTTGTTGATGTTAAATAATATTGGTTGACTTTGCAAATTAAAAAAAAAT
>NW_021466048.1:0-228 GCF_001605985.2 Dendrobium catenatum
ATTAACAGTTGCGACGATCATTGTGATTAGCATGAAAATGATAAGAGTGGTGGCGACAATAGTTTGAGATAGTTTCCTTTTAAATTAACATGCCTTACTTTAGGGTTGAATTGAGTATTACTTTTTAATTGCTCTCTCTTTTTTTTTTAAACTCCTTTAGGTGACATTTTGCTTGTTAAGTCATGTTTTTCCTCTCATGTGGTTAACCTTGAGTGAGCAAAGGTGTTT
>NW_021466049.1:0-431 GCF_001605985.2 Dendrobium catenatum
GCTGTATTTATTTCTAAATCATTGAGATATCTTTCAATACATTTGCCACTAGGCTTTCCTTGCCTTCTAAATACTGATAGTATAGCATGTGATTGTTCTTCTACATCAAAGTCCATGTTACGACCAATTTTTGTTCTTGTACTCCTTACGTGTGGCTCAAAATAGTAGGAGAAAAAGTGAGTTGTTTCTTGAGACAAATATGCTTCACATATCGATCCTTCTGGTCGTGCTTTATTCTTAACATATTTCTTCAACTTGTTCAGATATCTATTAATCAATTACAATCATCGTAAAGTTAATCAAAATATGTTATCTCTACTGATTCAAAAATATTGAAGGATTAATAAAAATCTTAACACATTTACCTTTCGAAAGGATACATCCAACGATATTGTACAGGTCCACCAACTCTAGCTTCGTAAGGTAGATGA
>NW_021466050.1:0-1652 GCF_001605985.2 Dendrobium catenatum
AGTGTCATTCTCTGTTAAATGCATTCCTCAGTTTCTTCAGATATGCATGTATGATCAGTTGTTCATACCCTCTATATTACTATTATAATTAATGTGAAGAGATAATGTTTAGCTACCTACCAACTGGTTTTGGTGCCCCAATCATCATTTGTAAGAAAAAATATTTAATAAGAAAATCATGAAGCTTCCTATTTGAGATTTTCACTTCTTTGGGAGATTTTTTTTCTGCTTCTTAAAAAGTAGTTTTTTAGTTCAAAAATTAAATTTTTAATATTAAAAAGTTGTTTTAAGAAGCAGTAAGAAAGTCATCCTAAACAAAATCTTTGTCGGGAAATACAAACAAAGTTGAAATGGAGAGAGTTTGATGTTAGGGAATTGATTTTTTTTTTTGGTTGTTGTTGAGGAAGAAATTGAGTTTTTATTTATAAGAACAGTAGGAAAAACCAGCCTATCTTAAAACAGGAATGGCCATATATGTTTAAAGTTATATTATTTGGGAATTACTGATTGTATGTGCATATGCAGCCATCTTAATTTATTAATTGGAAGGATAATTTTTTTATTTAATTAATTTAAAATACTAAAAAAAATACAGACCTTAGAGTTGCAGAAGAATGTCAAAGGAGGCCAAAAGTTGAAAATCCATGATAAACAACTCAATAAAAAAACTACACTCTCACACTGTAATTTCATCAGAGCTATTAATATTGTGATTTCAGCTAGAAAATCATTCATCATATTAGTTATGTGTGGAATCTAATTGTATTGATCAATAAGATTGTACTGTTACTTCGAATCTCAAGTAAATTTCCCGTACTCGCTAGGGTGCGGCAGGGGTCCCCCCTGTTTGGGTTGGTGAAAAAAAAAAATTTTACGACACCTCAACATTGTGCACCCGAGCGCCTAGGCCGTGTACCCGAGCGCCTTGGCGTTGTATACCTGAGCGCCCCGCCGCTATGTTCCTGAGCTTTCTGGTGGTACAAAATTTGTTGGGAGAAACAACAGATAGCAAAGCGCCGCAACACTCTAAACTGAAGCCGGAGCTCTTCACCACCAAGATGTTTTCTTTCTTGTTTTTCTTAAGGGTGGCATCCCTTGACGTTTTTAACTGATCTTTTCTCTTTTGTTTTGTGTGTGAGAACAATGTAAGAGATAAAAGAAGCAATAAGAGAGTGAGACATAAGAGATATCTATACTTATTTCTCCCCATTTTCATAGTAAATTTCTTAGTGTGATGTGACTTTGTGATATTTTTATGATTTCATGTCTTTCCTTGTTAAATCCTGATGTCCCTCTACTTTCTGCAGTTTTTTTTTTTTTATTATTTGTTTCGTTCATGGTTTACTTCCATCTCCAACCCATCATACTTTAAAAAAAAAAAACAAAGCATTTATTTTAAATTTTGTACATGTCAAAAACTAATATTCTTTTATTAAGAAATTTGAGGGCGTAAACAGCATTTCATTAGTCGATAAAGATAATTATATCATTGAGTAATATAATATCAAAAGATACACTTGTGGTATATATTTGATTTAATTCTCAGAATTATATTACTATTTCGATGGTGCCTCCCTCAGTCTGCACTTCTCTATTTTTTAATAATAGTATCTCGTCTTTTGCTGAAAACTCTCATCAGATCTGATCAAATT
>NW_021466051.1:0-332 GCF_001605985.2 Dendrobium catenatum
AGATAGACTCACACACACAACACATATGTAAGCTTCAAATCCAAGACCTATTAGTTGGAAACCAAAGCTCCCAACCAATATATCAAGATGATCTGCCTGAGATGCTTAAGTTAATCAATTAGGATTTTATTAGATGAATTAATATTGATATACATATAATAAGTTATCTGAATCATATAAATTCATAAATTCTGACATTATTAACCAAACAAATTATTTGAATTTAATCAACATCATATCAAATAAATTTAAGATAATTGAACAAACCATTCAACTAAATTTAGATATTTTGCACGCTTCATTTATGATTACATTGAATCCCACCACCATTT
>NW_021466052.1:0-405 GCF_001605985.2 Dendrobium catenatum
ATTACATTTAACATTAGAAAAAGTATTCCTAAGTTTTTTACCATTTGTTTGTCTTCTAAGGGATTCCATATATTTTGGATAATATTTAGGATTTGTAAAACCTTCAAGTTTGGGGGGTATTCTATTATCCTCAAGATCTCTTATTTTCAAATTATAAAATGAATTCATATCTTCCAAGATTCGATTTGTATAATTGATTCGATATGTTTTGCTCTTAGATTCATCCTTAAATATTTTAAAATTTCTTTCAAGATCAGCATAGGATGATTTTAAATTCTCATAATTCTTATTCAAGTCATCATATTCGTCAAGTAGTTTCATGTGGTTGTCATCTATTAATGCATGATCTTTCTTAAGGATATCATGTTTCTTTTTAAGCTCTTCCAATTCTAAACTTACACTAGC
>NW_021466053.1:0-509 GCF_001605985.2 Dendrobium catenatum
CACTTTGACTTGCCAATCCCGG
This sequence comes from Dendrobium catenatum, assembly GCF_001605985.2. Taxonomy (NCBI): domain Eukaryota; kingdom Viridiplantae; phylum Streptophyta; class Magnoliopsida; order Asparagales; family Orchidaceae; genus Dendrobium; species Dendrobium catenatum. The sequence continues at coordinate 23 of NW_021466053.1, forward strand.
ATGTTCTAGAATAATTTCCCTCCTTTCATTTCTCTGTTGAAGCTCTCGACTCGCCATTCCTGATAAACTCGCCCGTCCATCTCTTCTCAATAAGCTTCCTCCATTTTCAATAAAGTTCCTCCATTCATTTCTATCGTTCCTAGACTCTTTATATTTTGTTTATTTAACTTATGCATTTGTTAAATTAATGCCATGTTTACTCAAGGGAATGTCAGTGTTTGTTTAGAGAGTGGTAGTCTCTTAAGATTTTGATAGATTGTAATTATTGTGAATGATTTTTTATTGTTTATGATTGTATTGGACTCCTGTTCATGATTTTTTTTGTTGTAATGTAACTATTTGGTATGCATGTACTTGTGTTGGATTTTGAAGTATAAAATATTTCTTTAAAAAGATATGGTAATGATATTAAGAACTCCTACAAATGATAAGGGAGAAAATTTTATAGTTCATGTTGCGTCCTGGAATATTCGCGGCGGTAGAGAAA
>NW_021466054.1:0-664 GCF_001605985.2 Dendrobium catenatum
TTTATATCAACGCGTAGGCCCCTTTGTGGGTTTCAACAAAAAAAAACAAAAAAACAAAAAAAAACAAAAAAAAATGTTAAATATTTACTAGCAAAATCATCATAATTATCACATATTTCATTATGAACTTTTACATGATTCCTTGTTCTCTTTGTAAGAATATATTTAATTGGTAAGAAAATCTTTGAAACTTGAAAGAAAATTTTGGATGAAAGAAAATATCGGATTCATAAATTTATTAAGATCTTTAGTATCATACAAATAACATAATGGTAAAAACACTTAAGCCCAAGAACTTGAATAGTATGCTTTTCACAAATCCTTAATTAAAATATAATAACATTCCTTGATTCGACATAAATTTGCCCATGGCTTTCTTTGAATTGAGAAACTAGGGTTTATCTTCCTTCACCTCTTTCTTTTTCTCTTATGCTAATCGTCCATATGTAGGGACAATAAATTATTTAAAGAGGTAAGAAGATGACCGGGAGTTATTTTCATGAAGAGATTTAAGCATTTATTTATTTATTAAATAATTAATTGAATATTCATTACTAGGAGCCAAATTCAAGAATTTATTTACTTAATTAATTCTTACATTCTCCCACTTGGCTCATATGATATTATTCAATTTAAATATTTAATAATTATAAACATAATGTGC
>NW_021466055.1:0-333 GCF_001605985.2 Dendrobium catenatum
TTTAATCTACTTCCCGTTGACAAATGACTAGGGCCCCTCTAACCACTATAACATGTCGACTATGATCCTTATGACCTCTGCCACTTGCCAACTCCAGTCGCTCAAACCACCGTCGCCCGTCAAATACGGTCCCTCTGATCAATGTCGCCCGCCGACTATGGTCCCTCTGACCAACATTGCCTGCCGACTATGATTTCTCCGACCAACATAGACCGTTGACTACAGTCTCTCCGACATCAATCTCCCACTGACTACGCTCGTTTCGACCATCATTTCTCGCAGACTACCATCCCTCCGACCTTCATCGTCCGCCGACAAAGGTCCCTACAACCT
>NW_021466056.1:0-414 GCF_001605985.2 Dendrobium catenatum
AATCTCTTTACTAGTTGTGCAAGTTGAAACACGCATGTAATTTTCAGATTTTAAAGAATAGAAAAAGCAGTTCAGACATTTTCCATGAAGTTGTGCAAGATCCCTATCATCTAGAATCCATTTAGTAAAAGGAAGTGGAACAGTAACGCCATTCAATTTTCCAGATAGAGGTGTATAACCATCCTTAACAAGCATCCACATGCGATAATCAATAGATTGTAAAAATGTAGACATGCGAGTTTTCTAAAAATTAAAAGGAATATTATCAAACAAAGGTGGCCGGGTAATAGAATACCCTTCTGTAGTATTACAATTACTAGAGTTAACCATGGATCAAAAATTCAAAAAGTTTTCAAACATAATTTTATGAATCCCACTCTAATACCACTTGAAAGTTTGTTAGGGATGTTAAGC
>NW_021466057.1:0-419 GCF_001605985.2 Dendrobium catenatum
GTCTCAGAGGAGTCAGTACCAGATTCTGCCCAAAAGCACCTTTGGTTTTTCTTCTTGTCCTTCCTAGACCTAGCTTTCTCCTCACCTTTTTCTTATCTTGATTAATCTCTAAGCGAAGGGCAATCAGTTCTCACATGTCCAGGCTTCCTGCATTCAAAACAAATTACATCAGAAGATTGTTTAACATGTTTATAATCCTTACTTTTTCTCCAACTTTGATGATGCTTTTGTTTCTTCCTTAGAAAGCTTTTGAATTGCCTTGTGATGAAGTCAATTTCATCTCTTTCAGACCCGGAAGATTCAGAATCCGATTTGTGTGCCTTCAGTGCAATTGTTTTCTTCTTTTTCTTTTTGCCTGCATCAATATTTCTTTGATTCACCCCTTGCTCGTAAGCAATGAGTGAGCAAAGTAAGTTATC
>NW_021466058.1:0-511 GCF_001605985.2 Dendrobium catenatum
GGACTATTTTGGAGGTATTGCTTCTATAGCTTTTTTTTACTATTTTGTAAAATAATTTTAAAGTACAAATTAAAAAAAAAATGTATGAAAAAGCTACTTTAGAATGTAGTAAAAAAGCTGTCCCAATTGAAGCCTAATGCTTCGTTTGGGATGGCTTTCTTACTGTTTCTTAAAGCAGCTTTCTAGTTCAAAAAATAAAAATTTTGTACCAAAAAATTGATTTATGAAGCAGTAAGAAAGCCGTCCCAAACGAAGCCTAAGTGAACACTGGTCTGGACGAAGTTCTCTATGATTCGGGTGGGTAATTGCATGTATGTGACAAGTTATGTAATCCCAATCATCTAATAATGATTAAATTGTTGAAATTAAATGAAATAAAATGGTAATAATTTAGATTCAAATCTAATCGTTCATTCAGAAATGGATGATTGGGATTGAGCAATTGCATAAAATTTCAGTCAATTGGCTCAATTTAGAAGGAATTGAATTTGAGATAATTGAGCTAATTAGG
>NW_021466059.1:0-315 GCF_001605985.2 Dendrobium catenatum
GCTGAAGTTGAGTGAAGAGGGGATCTTGCATGCTATGGCTGATGTCTTCTCCTTCCTTGGGCTGAAAAGAAGCTCTCTCCTGCTGCCATAGCCTCATTTCCTTGCTTCTTGGTGAAGGTGAAGGTTTCTTCCGTCATCTTCTTCAACGCCGGTGACCTCAAAGCGACGAGAACTGCTGTTTGGAGCGTTCTTGGACGGCAAACTGCCGTCCGGAGTGGTTCGGACAGCAAATTCCTTCTCCGAAAAGCCTTGGACAGTAGCGACAACGTTGGGAAAAGCTTGGACAGCAGCAACGCAACCTCCAAAAGCTTCCAA
>NW_021466060.1:0-281 GCF_001605985.2 Dendrobium catenatum
TCTCTCTCTTCAACTCCCTTGCTCTTTCTTGTTCTCTCTCTCTCTCTCTCTTGCTCTCTCCCTTGCACTCCCTTGCTCTTTCTTGCTCTCTCTCTCTCTATCTCTCTCTCTGCCTCCCTCTCTCCCTCCCTCTCCCTCACTCTTTCTCTCTCTCTCTCTCTTTCCCTCCATCTCTCTCTCTCTCTCTTGCACTCTCTTATGCACTCCCTTGCTCTTTCTTGCTTTCTCTCTCTATCTATCTCTAGCTCTCTCCCTTGCTCTCTCTTGCTCTCTCTTGTTCT
>NW_021466061.1:0-264 GCF_001605985.2 Dendrobium catenatum
TGTTACCCTAGTCCTTTAGTTGAAGCAATAAATTATGGATTTAGGATTACCTATAGGCATAATTTCTATCCTTTGTGACAACATTAGTGTCATTTTCATCTCTAAGAATCCTATCCAATATTCAAGGACCAAACACATTGATATAAGGTATCACTTTATTAAAGATAATATGACCAAAGGAGATATTGGGTTACACCATGCGATAACTGAGAATCAACTGGCTGGCATCTTTACTAAACTACTGGTTTTTGACACTTTAAACAT
>NW_021466062.1:0-3759 GCF_001605985.2 Dendrobium catenatum
TTTAAGGGCACGTTTTGGACCTTGCTCCAAGCAAATGAACCCCTAGGAAGGCCATCCGGCGGCAGGTTGGGAGCTCGGGAGGGCTGCGGTATAGACCAAGCAGAGTTCTGTGCCTTGGGGACATTTCCACAAACACCTTGTGGGCAATGTCCAGAAGCTTCATTGTCTGCGGAGACTGAAACCTGGGGCTGTTCACGCCTAGAGCTATCAGGACTCTCCTCATTCATACTACAATCCACATTCCCGGACGAGTGGTCCTGGCCAAGCATAGCAGATGAACCCCAACCGGGCTTCCAGGCGATCTGAGCTGGTTGGACAGCTTGCTGGACGACCATCCTGTCTAGATCGGCATCCATCGCCCAGCGGGAGTCCAGCTCCTCTACAGGCTCCATCAGTTCATTGGTGTTGGCTTCATCCTGATCAGCAAAGACAGGGCAATCATCCTCCATCGCAACACTGAGATCGGGTTTCTCGCGAGCTTCCTCCATCTCATTATCCGATTTGCTTTCCCGGGCAGAGTCGTTCACCAAGCTGCTTGGTTCTTCCTTCGCAGGATCGGAGGTCTCCACCATCGTTTGAGGATCCAGGACAGGGGTAGCTTCCTGGAAATGGGCAGCAGCCGCATCAAACCTGAGCTCAGATCCAGTGCCCGACATCTGTTCCTCCATAACATGATCTGATCTGCTCTTCCGCGACCCACCAGCAGGCGGAGACATTCCTATAGCATTCATAATGAGCTCCCGAACAGCAGCCGGCTTGGCTGAATAAGAGTTGAGACCTGGAGTGAACATTCCCTCTGGACCATTAAACTTCGTAGCCGGAGCAGCCACATCTGCATCTCCCGTGCTATTAGTGCCAGCAACCTTGGCCGGCCCAAGCGCATTTTCTTTCCCAGACCGCACAGATCCGGTAGGGTTATTACCTTTCTCCTCCCAGTCCCAAGTGGAGCAGCACTTTTAGCGGAAGAGGCCGAAAATCGGCCAATCCTGGGAGATCTGGGCGGGAAATCCGTCTTCCTAACAACCGCCGCCGATGCACCACCGTCGGCCTCCTCTTTGGCCAGCACCTGCCACCGGTTCCCTTGCTTCCGCTCCCTTCAACCGCCACCTTTACCACCGCCAAAGCCCCCATTTGGAGGAGGTGACCTAGGGCCACCCCCTCTAGTCATCCCCAGAGCTTCTCTTTCTAAACCACTCTAGTGAGAGAAAGAAAAGGGACAAATGAGAGCGCGCGTGAGAGAGAGAGAGAGAGAGCGTGGGAGAGAGAGAGAGAGCTGAACTGCTGCATTTCGCATTAAAATAAAACAAGAACCAATTACAAGAAGTTAAACACTAGTGCTATCCTCCCGCAAAAGAGGCAAAAGGGAAGGCGGGAAATCTACAGCATTAATATCATAAAGAACGAAATTGTTTGTTAAAGCTAAATTGGCACAAAAATTCGCAGACCGGTTGCTATCACGATGCGAATACTGAAAGAGAACCTGCTTAAATTCCAGCAGAAAAGAAAGATCCGGCCCTTCAAAATTGTAATGCCCCCCGAACTTGCGGTCATGCAGATTTTGAAGCCATTTGATTGTGTTAGCGCAGTCACCTTCAATGATGATACCATCAAGCTCCAGCATCCAGTCCTTCACAACCTCACGAATGGTTGTCGCCGCCAAAACATCGGCCTGGAAGGCGTCCCAGTGCTTGTGATGATACAATCGCGAAGGTTGGTGAGTGCTCCATTGCTTTTGAATTAGCGTCCGGTAAGATCTCAGCAGTAAAGAAAGGACCGTGACAACGATTATGGACAGAGGTCGGCACGCCCCCGTGTGCTTCAAGTCATTCCGAGCCCGCCTCACCTGGTAAACTGAATAGCAGTACACCTGGCCGAGACTAGGAATCGTGTCAGCAAGGCTACCAAGAACAAATAATAGCTCCCCAAGGGAGCTAGTCACAGGGAGGGAGATCCCCCACTTGTCAGGGATGCCAAAAATCTCCCGGAGATTACGACACCGATTAGCGCAGTGGTCGACGCTCTCCTCCACATTGCATCCCCACAAGCATGACTCATCGCTCGCCAATCCACGTCGAGCAAGCCAAAGATTAGTCGGAAGCGCATTCCGCAGCAACCTCCACCAGTGGAAGTTCTCTCGCGGGTGGAGTTTCTGTTTACTCAACCAACAGAAAGGGTAATGATACTCGCCCAGCTTGGAGCGGTAAACCGCCGCAGCCAAAGACGAGCCAATGCACGACTGGGAGAGCTCGGGCAGATCATTGCCCTCTGCCAGTCCGTTATTGATCGCAAGGATGCGCTGCGCCATAACCTGCCCAAAGCAACGTTCCACAAGCTCAGTATTCCAACCCATATCCCCATCCAACAGCTGGCTCACCGAAGCCTCCTCAACCTCCTCAACATTAACAAATGTAGGCCAACGTTCAAACTTCCGGTCGAGGATCCAACATTTCTGTAACAACCGAATGTCCCGGCCATCGCCAATCCGCCAACGGAGGATAGTCTCCAGCGCAACCACTCCCTCATGAATCACCTGCCAAGTAGAGGAGCGCCGCGCGCTCATGCTGACATGCTGAAAATCAAGGCCATATTTGGCCTTCACCGCCTTATAGAGGAGAGAGTCAACATCGTGGAGAGCCATCCATGCAATCCGGGCACGGAGGGGGCCGCGCCAAGCCGCCAGATCCCGGAAGCCAAGGCCACCCTGATATCTCGGAAGACACAGCTCCTGCCAATTAACATAGTGCATTCCCTTGCTACTAGAATCCTTTTGCCACAAAAATCGCCTACCCAGCTTTTCAATAGCATGTAGCACACTAACTGGCACCTCCGAATGAGTCATAAGATACATCGGGATGGTAAGCAGAGAGGTACGAACCAGCAAAGCCCTCCCCGCATATGAGAGATGCTTCTTGCCCCAAATGTTGGTCTTCTCGTGCGCGCTCTTGATAACCTTAGTAAAGTCAGCCGCTATCATCCTCCTTAAGACCAGAGGAATCCCCGGTAGTCGAGGTCCTCCACCCGGCGATACCCAAGCAATCGGGCAAGGGTCCGCTACTTCCACCTAGGACACCGTTTGTTAAATAGCACAGCCGATTTCTCCCTGTTAACACGCTGCCCCGTCCACAAGCAATAGTTATCCAGAATATCGAGGATACGAGCGACATTGCATCTATTAGCCTCCGCGAACACCAGGATGTCATCAACGTAGAGCAGATGCGAGATCCGCTTCGGTTGTTGGAAATTTGGATCCCAAGATGCCCTCCCCACTGTCGAAACGCCTTGGTGAGAAGTTCAAAGAATAGAATAAACAGGTATGGGGACAAAGGGCAGCCTTGCCGCAACCCACATCTGGCCTGGATCCAGGGAGTTCGGACACCATTGATCAAAAGGAAAAAACGAGGCCTTGCAATGCACTGAATAACCCACTGAACAGTATGCGGCAAGAACCCCATTCGTATCATAACCATCCGGAGCGCATCCCAGTCCATACAATCATAAGCATGCTCCATGTCCACCTTAAAAGCCATTATGCCCGCCCGCTGTGCCGAATACCGGAACTTACTGATCATCTCCTGGGCCACCATCTCGTGACAGGAGATGGACCTCCCCGGGACGAAGGCGCCCTGCTCCTCGCTGATGATGCTGCCAAGCACAGACTTGATGCGGTTAATGAGTATCTTGGCAACCACCTTATAAAAAGACTGGCACAGGTTAATCGACCAAAATTTGGCCGGGACAACCGCATTGTCAGTCTTAGGC
>NW_021466063.1:0-265 GCF_001605985.2 Dendrobium catenatum
CATGCTGTGCATTATTTAATTTTGGTCTCCACACCCACCGTGTACTACGATAAACTGTGCAAGTGTGTGAGATGTGTCCTAGTATGCCACAAGAAAAATATTAAACTCTAGGAAAAAGTTTTCTTAAATGGTTAGGGTAAAAATGCCTCTTCCTAGGTTTTGGCTTTTGATTAGTAATTGGTGTCATCCTAGCTTTCTTACATGTTTCCAAATCATTTTGAATCCTCGAATTTGTTCTTTTTAATGCATCAATCTCAATCCTCAA
>NW_021466064.1:0-569 GCF_001605985.2 Dendrobium catenatum
GCTGGGTGCTAAAATGCTAAAACTGATGCAATTAAAGTTTTGACTCTTTTAATTTGTATCTAATGCAATGCATGCTGGTCGAGAACTTCCAAATCAAATATGCTTTAAATTTTTAAAAACAGGCTTAGAAAATAATTTTTTAGAAGACTGGACTTCCCTAGGTCTGGCACCTCGTCCTCATATGTCAGACTATCCGGATTCTACCCGCAGGCGGGGAAGGGTCTAAAACAAGGAAAGAGTAATGCAGAAATATGCATGCGACCCAGGGGTCGATCCCCGGCTAATTCCCTAGATTTGTGAACTTTCTATATTATTTAGACTCACTAAAATTTTAAACTTTAAAGTTATGAATATAAGAATTTACACACCCTCACAAGCCTCACGTATCCAGGCAAAAACAAAGGTGGCACACAATCGCCAAAAAAAACTAAGAAAAACAAGCAGTCATAAAGGAAATCAATTCAGCTCATCAAATATTAATTAATCAATAAATGTCCATAGGCACAGTTGCCTTGCTTATTACAAACCAGAATTTTTGCAGAAAGTAAAGTGGCCGGGCACCACTGACA
>NW_021466065.1:0-411 GCF_001605985.2 Dendrobium catenatum
TATTTATGGCAAAGTCACTAGCTGGAAGAACTCTTCTATTTTGTTGGATAAGCTATACATGCGCCCTAGCTCCATATAATTCTAAGTTTTCTAAGTTGCCTGTGGGGTCCGATTGCTGGTATAGGGATGCAGGAGTTTGCGAGGAAGATTTTTGCATAGCCTGTGAAAATGATGAGGCTCCTCTATTCTTCCCCCTTTGGATGGTCTACGGAAAACTAGGGGATTGATTTATTTTGTGATGTGTTGTTTAAAATTTCTGAGTCCAGGCTTTAGCGGCATTAGAGCTTTTTCTGTGTTTTGGTCTTTAATGTCTGCTTTTGGTTGTTTTCGCATTTTTTAGGTCAATTGGTGGAGCTAGTCTCTTCTTTTGTTTTGAGGCTTTTTTTAGCTTTTCTTTCTAACATATTTATT
>NW_021466066.1:0-458 GCF_001605985.2 Dendrobium catenatum
GCATGGGCACTGGCGAGCGTGTTATTGGTAAATATGTAACGTCTAGGGATGATACACGGGTTATCAAATTTGAACTCGATCCACCTAGGCAGGTAAAAGGAGTAGAAAGGGTATAATTATAAATGCCCCCAAACACCTACATGGCCCCGGCGAGCGTGTTATTGGTACACATGTGACTTCTAGAGATGCTACGAGGGTTATCAAATTTGAACCCGACCCTCCTAGACTGGTAAAAGGAGTAGACAGGGTATAATTATAAAATGCCCTCAAACACCCGCATGGGCCCCGGCGAGCCTGTTATTGGTACACACGTGACATCCAAGGATGTTGCGCAGGTCAACAAGTGAATTCTTGTTCAAACCCGATCCTTCTATACAGATTAGTATGAGTCAACAAGGTTTGAACATTCAAATAAATACATGATTGTGGCGACTGATGTATTTGTTTTAATACATTCA
>NW_021466067.1:0-202 GCF_001605985.2 Dendrobium catenatum
CTTTATTATTTGATCATAATTTGTTTTTCAGCAAAACGTCATTATTTGACAAGAAATAGTTTAATTATCGATTTTGCTTTCAGTTCTCTTTTGATCATTATATGTTATTTTTTACCATTGAGACCTTTAAAATTGACATAATTATATGTTTATAAAATAAAGGAATAGTCTCATTTTAATGAAACCTCTTTAAATTTTAATT
>NW_021466068.1:0-223 GCF_001605985.2 Dendrobium catenatum
TTTGGGATCACTAGTTGGATCTGGTGAAATGATAAATGTTGACCTCGTTTTTGTTAACTTTTTTTTTTATTTTGTTTTGCCCTCGAGCACATTTGACTGAGTTGGTCGAGTCTCGTCGTGTTCGATTCAATTCAAATCGACATCAATTTGAGTTTTTTTTTTGTTGCTATTAAATTAGTGTAATCGACCCGCATCGCCTGATTTGAGTCGAATTGAGTTCAAT
>NW_021466069.1:0-378 GCF_001605985.2 Dendrobium catenatum
AATCAAAGACCCGACGTTAAGTTTGACAACGGTCAGTTGGTGGGTGCTGATCGAAGAGTCGTCTGATGGTAAGAGAGCTCTTAGATTTTTCTTCCTATTCTTCTTTTGTCCCCTTTTCAATAAAGAATGATGAGTTTATTTATAATTTCTTAGGAGAGACATGATCAGTAAATAGGAAGAAGATTATAGGCATGTTGGGAGTATTTCAAATGGACGCCGATACGACTCTCTAGATCATAGACTGTTTATCGAGTATTTGAGTGTCTTAATGATACTAGAATTTGACTATTTTTTTGCTCATTGGCGTCTCGTCGAGCCGCTCACTTTGACTATAAGCATAACACATTTAGAAATCGTTTGGTAGTCTAATGTATAGTT
>NW_021466070.1:0-304 GCF_001605985.2 Dendrobium catenatum
ATACCACTTGTTGAGATTCGTTCACTATGAATTAGGTGAAAGTTCGTAAGGGATGTTAGGCCCTATAGAACTGACCCAAGACTATTTAAAAGAGAGGTGAATTGGAAAACTTGAAAAGCAAAGATAAAACTCCATCCAAAATCACCACAAATAAAGTGCGGAAGCGATAATAAGAAAAGAACACACCGGATTTATAGTGGTTCAGTCAAACCTTGACCAATGTCCACTCCTTGGAGGCACCCTCCAAGTATTTCACTACAAACGTGTATCTCCTTTAGCCCCCACAGCTAGGCGGAGAAGCCCT
>NW_021466071.1:0-317 GCF_001605985.2 Dendrobium catenatum
AAATTAAAAAAGGCTTTATATGGTTTAAAGTAGGCACCAAGAGCTTGGTATGAGAGGCTTAGCACATTTTTACTATAAAGGGAATTTGTTAAGGGGAGTGTAGACACCACCCTTTTTTCTTAGAAAAAATTAGAGATGATTTTCTTATAGTTTAGATTTACGTGGATGATATACTCTTTGGATCTCCTAATAAAAAACTTTGTGATGAGTTCTCTAAGACAATGAGTAGCGAGTTTGAGATAAGTATGATGGGAGAGTTATCCTATTTTTTGGGGTTTAGCATAAAATAATTGGATGTGGAACCATTCTTAATCAAA
>NW_021466072.1:0-261 GCF_001605985.2 Dendrobium catenatum
GATATGATCTTTCAATACCATGATTGTAGCATTTTGGGCTTTGGCTATTGCACTCTAGTTTATGTGGTTCAATCAAGCAGTCTTTGACACTATGTATCGTATGATCATCATAAGCTCGGATGAGCTATCACCTTCATTTTATTGGCTCGAATGGTTCGTCATGATGTATAATATGGTTTTAAGACCTTATTTATTTGAACCTCATTTCCTTATTTTAGCTCACATTGAGAACTTCTAGACACTTTTTTTATTTCATTTTCT
>NW_021466073.1:0-308 GCF_001605985.2 Dendrobium catenatum
CATTACTCCTCTTCTTTCTATAGTGACCTATTTGATTCTGACTAACCAACCTATAGATGAAGCCCAACTAATCATTGACTACCTTTATGAACTTTCTGAGATTGGCCATGTCTCCCACAAGAGAAAGAAAAACATTACCTTAGGACTTCTTGTGACTTACATTTTGGAGAAGAAGTATGATTTAGTTCATCCAATTCAAGATTTTGAAGAACCTCTCTACTACAATGATGGATCATTTAGAATAATCTTCAATAAAGAAACACAAGAGATAAGTAGTGATTCTAAGGATGAAAGAAGAACAACACCTC
>NW_021466074.1:0-234 GCF_001605985.2 Dendrobium catenatum
GGACGATCTCACTATTGTCCCGGACGATCCTGGGAGGAAAATCCAAGCCATAGAGGAACAGTAAGGGAACGAGATCTCACAGGTTTAGATATATATTTTGTAATTTCTAGGGTTAAAGGGGTCATTTGATCATCCTTGATTGACTTGGTCAACCATGCTTGACCAAGGTATGGGTTTAGGAAAGAGGAATAATACAACCTGCTTCAAGGATAAAGAATTTCATACCAAATCCCA
>NW_021466075.1:0-1522 GCF_001605985.2 Dendrobium catenatum
ATTCCATTAAATCTGTAACATGTTTCAATTCATAGATTAGACATGATCATTAAAAAAATAAAATATATATCTTACTATTAGAGAGTTACATGTGTCAATATTGCAAATGGAAGTACTTTCATGTGCTAAACAAAAAGGCACCACTTTCAAAAAAAAATCTTAATAAATACAAAATATTTTTCAGAATTTTTTGAACTTCATATTAGTAAAAGGCTTGCACATCAAAATATCTAAAAAGTGGAGATAATTAAGGCTACAGATAAAGAAAAATATAATATAGGCCTATAGTAAATATGAAGCATCCCATCCTCTCAAAGATCATGGATATAAGTGCATTATATAGAATTCAGACAACCAATTTATGTACCTTAAGAACTAAGTTCTACCCTAATTTGCTATGATTTTGTAGATAAGTGAAACCAAGGATTGGTGTATGCAAGACTTCTTAATATATTGAAATAGGTTTACTCATTCCTTGCAAGTCTTACTTTTAATGGAATTTGGTGAAACTTATAAACCATTTGTTCGTACATGAGACACACACAAGATTAAAACCCTGCAATCCAAGGGCTGATAAGACATCCCAGAATCACTTTGTAAATTAAAAATCTAATTGAGCACTCAAGCCACTCTGTTTGATGATATTGACGCACAACTTAACAAATTATGAATAGATTTTTAAAACTAAAATTCATAGATAGAATAACATAGTAAATTTTTATGAAATATTAGAAATCTACTGTCTTAAATACATGTACTTGAAATTTTTGTCATGCTTTGGATATAAAAAAATAAAATATACAGGCAAAAAAAAAAGTTAAAAAACTCCAATGCAACTCTATTAAAAATAAATAAAAAAGAATTTATTAGCTCCGCCAAGCTTTGAGTGTCCACCACTGAATGATTTTTATAAATTCCAATGTGCTTTTCCTATGATTTGCAGATGAGTGAAATAAAAAATTATTGTATGCATGACTTCTTAATATATTGAAATAGGTTAAATCATTCCTAGCAGGTCTTGCTTTTAACGGGATTTGGTGAAACTTATGAACCATACAAACCAACATGAGAAACGCATACGAACACAAGATAGAAATCCCCATAATCACTTTGTGGATTAAAAATTAAATCGAGCACTCAAGCCACACTTCTTTATGATCTTGACATATAACTTATTCAAATACAAACCCCAATTAAAAAAGGCATTAAAATAGTGTGCTTTATATGTATGTGAGTGTGTTTGTGTTCTTCTTCATCAATTTATCCCTGTCTATTTAACAAATTATGAATAAATTTTTAAAACTAAAATTCATAAACAGAATAGCTTACTAAATTTATATGAAATATTAGACCTAATGTCTTGAACAAATGTACTTAAAATTCGTGTCATGCATTTGATGTAAAAAATAAAATATGCTGGCAAAAATATGAGTGGAAAACTCCAATGCAACTCTTTTAAAAATAAATCAAAATGAATGTATTAGATCCGTCACGCTTTGAGTGACCACTATTGAATTTATGT
>NW_021466076.1:0-346 GCF_001605985.2 Dendrobium catenatum
CTAAGATTCTTGCCACTAGACTTATTGAGATTTTACCGAGAATTATTTCTGTTAATCAAACGGGTTTTGTTAAAGGTATAAGTATTTTTGATAACATTCTTCTAGTGCAAGAGATGACTCACGACATCAACTCCAAAGGTAAAGGTGGCAACATCATTTACAAACTTGATATTTCTAAAGCTTATGATAACCTGAATTGGAATTTTCTTTATAAAATGTTATCTTTATTTGGGTTTTGTAATGTCTTTATCCAATTGATTAAGAATAGTATTGAGAATTGTTTTTTCTCTGTTATTATTAATGGTGGTAAACATGGCTTTTTCAATTCTTCTCAAGGGTTGAGACA
>NW_021466077.1:0-445 GCF_001605985.2 Dendrobium catenatum
GGGATCATACAATATAATTAGTTCATTTCATTCTATTACTATTGTATGATGAAAAAGGGTCTATACAATTAGTTCAACTAATTTTTTACAGATCATCTGGTACAATATAAGGAGTCGTACACTTTGCTTAGTTCAATCAAATAGGTTTTTCATTTAAAATGATCGCTATCAGTTAATTATTATCCTAGGATCAAATTGGGTTGTATAGTATGATGAGGTTCATCATACAATATGATATGAGGTATCAATTAATTTTGATTTAATTGCCTATTCCAAGGATTAAATTGGGCAAGATTTATTAATATTTTCCAATATGATTATCACCATACAATTTGATTAGTTCAATTTTTTAATTTCAAATTTGGTGGTAGGAAACACAATTTCTACATATAATCTTGTATGATGCAGATCATACAATATGATTTGTACAAATTCAAATTTTCTT
>NW_021466078.1:0-207 GCF_001605985.2 Dendrobium catenatum
TTGCATGCCATTTTCACTCTGATTTACTCCTTCTTCCATAATTGGGAAATTAGGGTTAGGGTTAGGGTTAGGGTTTGTCACCGGAGATTTCCCTTTTTCCTTAGGATTTGATGGAACAACTTGGGCTTCTAACAATTTCTGGATCATCTCTTCCATTCCCCCAAATCTCTTCTCTAGGGTTGAGAATTTTCCCTCCAACGAAGAAAG
>NW_021466079.1:0-321 GCF_001605985.2 Dendrobium catenatum
CTAAATCACATAAGTTTACATTGTTTAAGGAAATTCTTAGATTTCATTTAGGACAGCTTTCTTATTGCTTTCTATAGCAGCTTTTTAGCATAAAAACTTAAAGTTCAAGAAATTTTATACTAAAAATTTTCTTTAGAAAGTAATAAGAAAATTATCATAAGCGAAGCCTTAATCTTGCAAGCCGGACAAGTTGTCATTTGGATGAGAAATAAAGTCCCTAAGTACGTCATAGATGTTAATGTATTTTTTTCGCTTCATCATTCCACAATGTATCATATTTTTCAATATGTTATTGACATAATTTGCTTCTAACTTGAAATG
>NW_021466080.1:0-1085 GCF_001605985.2 Dendrobium catenatum
CCTTCTCTAATCATCTCTATCCATCCTCTATTTTCAAATTTTTTTTATTACATCATCCCAGACTATATTCATATCATTCTGGACGATCAATTCAATTCTCTTCAAAAACCCATATGCTGAATGTTCTTACCCTTCTGCTCTTCATCGTACTGAATGATTCATTATCGTCCTGGGCGATCTGATCGATATCTGATTCAATCATCTGTGATCATCCTGGACTACCCTTTTGTGTTTTGGATGATGCTTTCTGTAATGTCTAATCGTCCCGTATAATCCACCTATTCATCATGGATGATACAAGTGGAAATACTTTTAATGAGCCTTAAATTCAGTCAGTACGATCCATTATTGGAGAATCATCCCAGACGATCCACATGTTCATCCTGGACGATACACATGGCAGTTCATTTAAATGTTTTAAATTTGGCTGGTACTATCCATTATTGAACATCATCCTGGACGATCCACCTAATCGCCTATGTCTAATCATCATAGATGATATGACCACCTTTTTTTGACCAATCGACCAGTTACAATTATTGCACTAGATCATCTTGAATTTTCCTGCGATCGTCCTTGATGATCCTGCGATCAACGTGGATGATCCAGCCGATTCTTTATAAACCAATCCCTTCTAGTATTTTCTTCACACCATCTCTTTCTCCTTGCTTCGTCCTTCCTATTTTCTTATTGTTTTATGATAATAACCGAAGGTAAGCATGCTTGCCACCCTTATGGAAGTTCCTTGAGGGTTAATATGGACCCTTAATTCCTAGAGGTGGATGATGAAGCCGCTTACCAATGCTACAAGGCGGGCGTAATCACTATCTCCCGGTCTGTCAATTCAAACATCCTATCTTATCCGGTACTAGATTTATTTGCCCACATCTCCTTGTTCTTTCTTCTGACTCTTGCTGTACCATTCAATTCTGAGTTACTCTTTGAGTTTTTTGAAAGTCTCTGTATGAATTATGCTTTTACCTTTATTAGTTCGTATGTGAATCGACGTTCCGTCGAGATCACATATCAGGATTGTGCAGAGATTTTGCAGCTTTCCACCATTGAGGATAAACTTCACACCTTGT
>NW_021466081.1:0-280 GCF_001605985.2 Dendrobium catenatum
TTAATTGTAAGTTGTCGACAATATCATCCAGGCCGATATGGACATCGGCCTGGCCGATCAGTACAAATCCCAGAAGATCGGCCAGAGCATCACCCTGAATGCAAACTTGGACGATTTAAAATTGGCTTGATCGTCCAGGCCGATCTCACGATCATTCCGGCTGATCAGGTTAAATCAGAGGAAAATCGTCCAGAGCATCACCCTAAATTCGAGCTGGCCGATATTTATTGTCCTAAAGTAACAAAGGTTTTTGAATAGATCGTCCTGGCCGATCATGCGA
>NW_021466082.1:0-1320 GCF_001605985.2 Dendrobium catenatum
AAAACATAGAAGCACGAGATGGAGTCCGGTACAGGTGCACTTTTTCAAGTGGAGTTGAAAGCTGCAGGAAGGAGCTTATATAAGCTTGGGATGCTATTCGTTACGACAAATCAGCTTGCAGTCGTGCGATCGAGTTCAACCCATTGTCGTGAGGTTGAGAAGCGGACGAAGCTATTTTTTTGTCGTCGGAGACGTTTGGACGTGGAGGTGCCGGACTGAGGCTGACGTTGGTTTTAGAGAGCATGAGCTAGTTCGGCTGTTGCTTGAAATGGGCGGAGTAGGTGTGAATCAATTTGTGGAACTGGATTCGTGGGAGGTCTGGAAGGATTTGTGAACTGGAAGTTTTGGAGCGGAGGCTGTAGTGGAGTTTGAAAACCAGTTGGAGAAGAAAAGTTGGGAGCGTATCTAGAGAATAAAAAAACAGACCTTTCTTCAAAGGAAGAATTGAATCTTAAACACACCCATTTCTCATTTTAGGATCTGCTCAAAGTCAGCTGTGTTAAGGTCGAATTGTCGAAGAAACGCCAAATATTGCTCTGTTCAGTTTCGCTTTAACGGCAATTCGACGCTCATGAGATCAACCGTGACAGAGCTACAGAAGAACAACACGAGGTAACTGCATTTAATTAGAATTCGACCTTTTCTTATTTTGATGTCGGTTCCTTATTTAAATTTTATAAGATAATGGTCATTTAATGATATATCAATATGACATAAATTTAAAATGACATAACCGTGCCAAAAAAATTTTTAACTTGCAAGTGTTATCTCGTTTTGCATGTTAATTGTTATATTTTCATGTTAATTGCTCTGTTTTGCGTGTCGATTTTGCTGAACATCAAAATGAGATAAATTGATAGTGAATTTAGGGTATTGCTGATGTTCTGGTTGCAACGACGCAGTCCGTTTCGAGATTGGACGACACTGATGCCTAATTCCTTCGTAACGCATATCTTCACATAATATTCGAATTGCCTTTGAACTTTGCGACGCTACCTCAAACGATCTAATTTGATCAAATAAAATGTAAACTCTTACTGTCGACGATGTTCTGGACGCAACGACGCCATCCGTTTTGCAATCGGACAACATTTCGTCACCGACGAGGCTAATTTTCTTCATAACACGTGCCTTTGTATCATATTTAGATCGCTTTTTAAATTTGCAACACCTCATCAAACGATCTAATTTGATCAAATAAAATGTAGAATCTTAATGGCGACGACGTTCCGGACGTAATGACGCAGTCCGTTTGTTGATCGGACATCGTTTGGTCGGCCTCGCGCCTTAATTTCAGGTGTCGGCTGTCGAGCACATTCT
>NW_021466083.1:0-218 GCF_001605985.2 Dendrobium catenatum
AAATTTCTGAATTCCTCAAATGATTCACTTTTATGAAAAAGAAATCTAACCCAGGTGAATCTTGAGAAATCATCCACTATAACAAATCCGTATACCTTCCCTCTTAGACTTATAGTTCCTACTGGTCCAAAAAGATCCATGTGAAGAATTTCCAAAGGTTTACTGGTCCTAAGATCCTTATTGGACTTAAAAGAGGACTTCACTTGTTTTCCTAATTG
>NW_021466084.1:0-256 GCF_001605985.2 Dendrobium catenatum
GTTCCAATAGTAGAGAGCTTTCAAGGTTCTCTTTAATTTCCTATGCAAAATTTCAGCACTGGATCCATAGTCAGATTTCTTGCCTCCATGCCTTAACAGCAATGTGCCAAATCGCAGGGTATGATTTCCAATTGTCTTCAAATCTAATGAATTTAGATTTCTAGTTTTGTGGTTTCACCATATTAAATATGATGGGAGCATGATCTGCTGCAATTCTTGAAAGATGTCTCACCTTGGCCATAGGAATTCTTTGTAA
>NW_021466085.1:0-248 GCF_001605985.2 Dendrobium catenatum
TCTTCGGTGGAGTTTTAACGGAATTAAGTTCCGTAGTAAATTTTGGGAAAGCAGATAAATTTGTAGATGAGACACTGCCAGGAGATTTTGCCATCATTTTACGATGACTTTATTATCTGAGTTTTTGTTTCTTGTAGGCGCAAGCCCCTATAGTTAATTACCCCTCCCAATAACGAGAGAGAACTTTCGATTAAGGTTAATCATCAATCAGATACGTAGAGATACATAGTATCTGGCATATAGTAGCA
>NW_021466086.1:0-249 GCF_001605985.2 Dendrobium catenatum
TGGAGAACTTGGCATACAGCTGATGCCGCCTCAAAGTCTCCAACACAATGCTCAAGTGTCTGGCATGATCATCTTCAGAAGCAGAATATACCAGAATATCGTCGATAAAGACGATCACAAACTGATCCAAATACTCCCTGAACACTCGGTTCATCAGATCTATGAAAATCGCAGGTGCGTTGGTTACCCCAAATGGCATAACCAAGAACTCATAGTGCCCGTACCGAGTATTGAAAGCTGTCTTCACCA
>NW_021466087.1:0-208 GCF_001605985.2 Dendrobium catenatum
CAACAGTTTCAAAATAGGAAATAGTGGGTTTCAAATCTTTTATAATAAGTTTAGATTAACAAATTTATTTTCAATAAGGTTCCTTTTTATATTAAAAAAGGAACCATTAGCTTCTTCTACCTAGTTTGTATTAGGTTGAACTTTCTTTTTTAATTAATGCAAAATTGCATTTTCTCAAAAAAAAAATTTGAAGATCAATCCAAGAATT
>NW_021466088.1:0-233 GCF_001605985.2 Dendrobium catenatum
TTAACATGAATTCTATTTGGCATTGTAATCTTGTTGGTGTTGAAGGTGATATCTGGAAGTTTTGATGTAACTGCGGTGGTATGGTCTTTGGCAGTCATTTAACATTTTTATCACTATTTTTTAGTATTAATTATGAAAAGTGCGGTATTATCCTTAATAACATTATGTCCCTACATGATGTTCAATTGCATAATCATTTCTTATTTTATAGGTTGTTTTATTTGCTTAGTGTT
>NW_021466089.1:0-321 GCF_001605985.2 Dendrobium catenatum
TATCTTTTTCCAAAGTTAAATCACTAATCCTTAAATGTACAATTGTTTATAGAAATAATTATCACGTATTATTTTTCAACCATAAAAAATTTTAAATGTAGAAAAATAAAAAATGTAGGAAAAATTATTTGCAACAAAAGAACACCAAATTTTATAGTGGTTTGGTCTAAATTGACCTACATCCACTCCTTGGAGACTCCTTTAGATATTACACTAAACAATAGTGACTCTCTTTTTGCCCCTACAGTAAGGCAGAGAAGCCCTTACAAACTCTCCACCACTAACCCGATGCGGCAGAGAATCATCACCTTTTATACTCTT
>NW_021466090.1:0-470 GCF_001605985.2 Dendrobium catenatum
AGCTTGGCCATAAAGAAATAAATTAGGGATGCACTTATTCACAGTGAGTTCATCCTGATGACTCACCTCACATGCCCATATAGGTGAATTTTAAGTATCTAAACAGATTCAAGCACAATGGGCACAACTAGAAGGAACAATCACTCAAAATAACTCTCACCCAAAGTAAGCCTCGCCCTGAGGGTTAGTCTCCCTAATCAGCCTATGCGCTCGTAGCATCCTATGGAGCTTGCACCAAATGAGCTTGGCCATAAAGAAATAAATTAGGGATGCACTTATTCACAGTGAGTTCATCCTGATGACTCACCTCAATGATCCTTTGCTTTAAGGTGAACTCTGTCACGCCCCAAGATCTAACTTGGAAAGAATGTCAATCTATTTCTCAAACAATTTATCAGAGTTATATAAACCTTCAATTAAACAGTCCATCTATATCTATATAAAATTTAAAACATTAATATACAAGTCGA
>NW_021466091.1:0-2380 GCF_001605985.2 Dendrobium catenatum
TCCTAAACATGGAAGTCAAATTTTGCAAAATAAATGGCTTGCCAAGAAAAAACCAAAAACCCCCATTCTAAGCCATTTCTTAATCATTAGAACAAAAAATTTGAGCAAGAAAAAACCCTCGCTCAAATAGAGCAATGTTAACGTATTTTAAGCATCAAAATTTTTTTCATTGAAGCTAAGAGAGCCTCGTAATAAAGTCTTTTACCAATCACGTAGCATACAACTGAAAGAATCTTTTACCAATCACGCAGCATGCAAGTGAAAGCCCCCACTCTTTAAATTCATTCATGATTTCATCGTCAGAGAGCTGAACGATTTTGTCTTGAAATTATATGTAAGAAAAAGGAAAGTCCTTGGCAGAGAGATTGCGTTCGGTGAGAAGCCTTTTCCAGTTCAAAGAAAGAGGACCTACATAGGAAGAAACATGTGGAGGTTTGCTTGAGAGCTAAGTTAAGAGTTGTGAGATGAGATGAGAATAATCAACCAACGAAATCGTTGTCATCTCAAGAAAAAGTATAAAAAAGCAAAGGGAAGATATGAAGGGGAGAATCCACTGAGCGGGTAGGGTGTAGAGGGGACCAAGGTGGCTAGGGTTTGCAAAAAATACTAGCAGAGCACTCTCACCATAACTTTCGTATGTTACTTAGTGTTCAAAAGTTTCCTCTACATACCTTTTGTAAAATAGTCTGTAGCCTCTAGCCATCAAAGGATCTAGATAGAAAGCCTTCACGCGTGGTGTGAGAAGAGTAAAACCCTAAAAGGTTCTCCGAGTATATGCTCTCTTTGAGTAGTTGGATCTTGGTTCCTCTTCGCTCTCCTCGCACTAGGGCTTCTACCCAACGTCTCTTCCCTCTTCCCCCTACTTTTTTATGCTCCTCTTGAGATGGCTTAGATTTTTACGGTGGATTTTCCCTCTTTTATCTCTTAATCATTGCTCTCAAACAAACTCTCTATCTACTTATTCCTCTATATCTCCTCTTTCCTTGAACTGGAAAGAGCTGTTTACTGATCGAATCTTTCTACTAAGGACCTCCCCTTTCTTTCATTATGTCCGAAGATAATGGTAGAAAGCCCCATAATCAACCCCCCCCCGGACTTACTATCCCTGAACCACCACTTCCACCTCTTCTTACAACAAGTGGCAAATACTGTTAACTCTTATATTACTACAGATCTCTCGGTTGAACAGGTTCATGCTTTTGAAGATTACCTAACACTTTCATATTTTGGATAAGAGGATGTATTGATAATATTCAATTTTATGTTTCTATTAAAGATGCTTTTTGAAAGTTTTTTAGTTTTACTTTTGGCTTAAAATTGGGTTTCCTCGTGTCCATTTATTTATTTGTGTTGTGATGGATGCCCTCTCTAATATGTTGGATGATTCTACCTTTATTTTTGCTTTTGAAGATTCCAAATATCATAAAAAATTTGTGACGTGGCGGAGGCGGCGACGCATTGACGAACAAGGAAACGCGAGTTGCAGGAATTGGCAGCCCATGCATAACCCAAGAACTCCTTGGGAGTCACCACCTGAAATCCTTCAGGATACAGAAACCCAAAACAACTGCGTAAAAGAACTCAAATGTTATTCATCTTCCAATCTCTCATTACAAGCATTGGCTACAAGTATTTATAGATATGTAGCAATATAAAAATGCTACATGCCATCACAAGGAATACTATATTTATATAGCCATATAAACTGTCTAATGAAATCAAACTATCTTGAAGTTAATAGAATTAAGTTGCTCAGCTCTGACGTCATACTACTTAGGTAGAAGGAACTTTAGGCTCATAAGAAGTCCGGTTGCCTACCATAATAAGGTGGGTTTGGTTGGCTAAACCGGTATGGATATTTCCACCTGGTGTCAATCTTGCATTTAGAACAAACAAAAATGCGGTTCACTATCCATTTGCCAACATACATCACAGAATAATATATTTTCCTTCGCTTCATTAACTTCACCCAGATATTGATTGACAAGTACCATATCCCATCTTTTTTTCCTTAATGCATCAAACTCTGGAGAAAGATGGTTGATCATCCTATTAACAACTCTTCACATGAATGCTTGATTGAAACAACCCTGAAATTTGTGATGACATCAAATGTATTTTGAAGAGCATTTCCCTTATCAGTGATGGCAAGCACATTAATTGCCTTAACAAGAACAATATGCATGCATAACTCCGGCGGTGCATCCATCTTGCTCTAGTTATGGTCATACATGGGCTTTATCAAAATCAAGAACTTCAAAGAACATGTCGTCATCGTACACACCATACATAGACGGGCTCTCATCGTAGTGAGGCAAAGACGACGATTTAGGCACGGATCTTTAAATTCTTTGAAGCTGAACTCGATCGAGGTTGGGGT
>NW_021466092.1:0-306 GCF_001605985.2 Dendrobium catenatum
AAGATCAATATCTTAAAATATAATTAATTTACTGAATTATTATTATTTTTTTAATTTTTATTAAGCTTTTGAATTAATTTCTATAATAACTAATTGCACATTACAATATGATTAAGATTGCATAGTATGAATTACTCGAAAAATAAAGTGTTCAATTTTAATATCTACTCAGTAGTATATGCATAGTTGTCTTGCAAATATAAACCCTAAATATATAATGACTTAAGAAAATAAAAATACATAGTCATGTTACACGTTTGTCAACTCTCTTTTCTATA
This sequence comes from Dendrobium catenatum, assembly GCF_001605985.2. Lineage (NCBI taxonomy): Eukaryota > Viridiplantae > Streptophyta > Magnoliopsida > Asparagales > Orchidaceae > Dendrobium > Dendrobium catenatum. Next base: position 279 of record NW_021466092.1, read on the forward strand.
ATTGTTGAGCTCATTTTTCTTCCATATT
>NW_021466093.1:0-375 GCF_001605985.2 Dendrobium catenatum
CGACGTGTATTACGTCTTGTATTTCTTTCTTCGGTCCACTGCGATCTGGTTCGTCCATTCCAGATCACGCGATCGCTTGTCCGTCGTCTGATCTCGCTGAGTTGAGATCAGTTTGCGGGATTTGATCACCGCCGTTGGATGCAATAGGCGCGAATCCGACGGACGAGGTTGACGGCTGACGTGGATAAGTGGATGCCGTGTGGGGCCGGCCACTGTTTTGATCAAACGGCAATGATTGAGCCGTAATATTCAATCACGGCCAATCATTGGCTCGTTTCCACTTGATGAACCAGACCACGCCACCTGTCCCGTAGCCGCCAGAACCTGCAAAATAACTTAAATTAATGTTTTAGTTGTTTTGATTAACAGAAAATT
>NW_021466094.1:0-979 GCF_001605985.2 Dendrobium catenatum
GTTTATGCATCTTAGGTTTCCACACCAAATAAGTTTTATTCTTCAAAGTACATGTGTGAGCTGTATGTCCAATCAATTCATAATTATTACATTTGACTTTTGAAAAAAGATTCCTAAGTCTTCTACTATTCATTTGTCTATTTAGGGATTGCGTAAATTTAGGATACAAAATAGAATTAGTGAAGTCTTCAAGTTTAGGGGGTATACTATTTTCCTCGAGAGTTTTTATTATTAATTTGTAAAATGAATTCATATCTTCCAAAATTCAATTTGTATAATTGATTCTATAAATTTTGCTCTCATATTCATGCTTAAAATTTCTAAAATCTTTTTCAAGTTCTACATAGGATGATTTTAAACTTTCATAATTTTTATTCAAGAAATCAAACTCATTAAGTAATTTCATGTGGTTTTCATCAATTAAAGCATGATTTTTCTTAAGGATTTCATGATCCTTTTGTAGTTCTTCAAATCCTAAATTTAGACTAGCATGCATTTTTCTCATTTTTCTATATGTATGATGCATGTGTTTAGAAACTTCAAAAAGCTCATCATATGTTAAGTCACATACCTCTTCTTGATCTTACTGATCAAGACTATCAGTCATTAAGCACAGATTAGTGACTTCCTCTTCCTTTTCTGTCTCTGATGAGTCCGCCCAAAAAGCTCTTTGGAATTTTTTCTTGCCCTTCTTCACAAATGGTTTCTCCTCTACCTTCTCCTTTCTAGGAGTGGCTTTGAGTTTTGGGAAATCTGTCTTAATATGTCTAGGTTTCCTGCACTCATAGCAAATAACGTCATTTGAAACCTTAACATTTCTATTAAATTTATCTCTATTCTATTGCTGGAGTCTCTTCTGCTTCCTCTTCAAAAAGCTTATGAATTGCCTATTCATCAATGCAATGTTGTCTTCATCCTTAGGTTGTGAGTGTTCACTCTCAGATTCCTCCACTTTCAGTGCTATGTTCTTCTCCCTTCG
>NW_021466095.1:0-262 GCF_001605985.2 Dendrobium catenatum
ACCAAAAAATCTAGCATGCATACCTCTTGGCCATCGGATCCAAGAATCCCGCTGATTCCCTGTCGATTCGGCGCCGTTTGCGGTCGTATCCCGTAAATCTTGCGGAAATCCTGCGAGCTGCCTCGCACGATGATCCCATTCACCTCTATAAAATGCGATCGAGGCTCCCGTTCACTACACACACGAGCTCAACTTCTCCTTCCCTTTCTTCGGCTCCTTGGTCGTTATTCGACTTCGCTCCAGCGACGACATTCCAATCCAG
>NW_021466096.1:0-242 GCF_001605985.2 Dendrobium catenatum
TAGAGATAACAATATTTTTTTAAGAAACTTATAATACTCTTTTTTAATGGGTAAAGGTAAAAATATTATTAAAAATATCATTTTTAATGTAAACAAATCATTAAGATTTTTTAATTCGAGCTTGTAATCGAGCTTTTGCTCGAGTTGTAATCGAGCTTTTGCTCGAGTCGAGCTCGAGCTAACGAGCTTAATACGAGCTCGGGTTTCGGACACACGAGTCGAGCTCGAGCCGCCTGCGCATT
>NW_021466097.1:0-382 GCF_001605985.2 Dendrobium catenatum
AATGAAATGTGTATAAATATGATTTAAAAATGTTTGTCGGGAGATATATGGGGCTTATAAGGCATATTCTTGTGCTATAAACCATGTTCTGGTGACTACAACTGCAATCATATTCTGATGCTTTAAGCACAAAAATGTAGTCATAAGGGGTCAAAATCCATTTTGACTATGTCTGGGTCTAAGAAATGAAATATGATATGAAGTGCTTTGTAATATTAACTGTTCTATGATATAATTTTTAATTTATTTATATGTTCAACAAGATTATGTAAATATTTGGATAACTGATATGCTTTTATTATCTTTCTCAATATAATAATTTATTAAATTGTATTTAACTATTTTTAAATATTCAACAAATTTTTTTTTTTTTTTTTTTTTT
>NW_021466098.1:0-257 GCF_001605985.2 Dendrobium catenatum
ATGAAGGTATTTGTGATGATAAAAGTCATATGTGATGAGTTGAATAAGTTGTTGGAAATGGCTCTTACTATGAATGTCCCTTTCACGCTAGTTATACAAGTTTGTTGGAAAGGTTACATATTTGTGTTGATTTATTATCATGAGATTTATTTAATGCGGTATCGAAGATGACCTCTTCTTTGCAAAATCTGAGAATCAATCTTGCTTAAATTTCATTTTTGCTTCATATATGGGTATTGTTGAGATAGCCATTGCAT
>NW_021466099.1:0-207 GCF_001605985.2 Dendrobium catenatum
TCTCTCTTTTTTTTTTTTGTTATTATAAAAAAATGGAAAGAATTTTTGCCTAGCATTAACCATGCTCAATATCAAAAGATTATTCATCATAATATAACCAATAATTCACTTTCCCAAATTCACAGCTTTTTATTAAAGATAACCCATATAAGGAATGATTGTTGACCCGTAAAAGCTGAAACAAAAAAAAAAAAAATCAAATCCTTA
>NW_021466100.1:0-302 GCF_001605985.2 Dendrobium catenatum
AGAACTTGAAAGGGAGAGAGAAAAGGGTGGAGTTTGAGAGAGGGAGAAGATCCTTAGAGGGGGATTCAAGGGAGTGTGAAGGATATTTCATACGGTTGCTCCGGTGAGCTTGCACCTCAGTACCATCGGATTCAAGGTTCATCTTGAGGGAAGTTTTGGGAAGAAGAATATCTCTTTGGTGTCAAAGAATCCGGCTCCGCCGCATCGGGGATGGTGGAAGCTATTTTGTAAGGGCTTCTCCACCTAGCTGTGGGGGCTAAAGAAGAATCACTAAAGATTTAGTGTAATACTTGGAGGGTGCC
>NW_021466101.1:0-238 GCF_001605985.2 Dendrobium catenatum
ACAGAAGTAAAAAGAATTTTAAGATATCTCTTGGGAACTCAGAACTTAGGGATTTAGTATCCTAAGTTTAGCTTTTCATTTAAAATTATTGGATATTCAGATTCAGACTTTGTAGGTAGTAAGGTTGATAGAAAGAGTACATTTGGAACTTGTCAATTTATAAGAAATTTTTTAGTTTCTTGGTCTTGTAGAAAATAAAATTATGTAGCCATCTCTACTGCTCAAGCCGAATATATTA
>NW_021466102.1:0-555 GCF_001605985.2 Dendrobium catenatum
TCTTTATTAGATTTAAATGAGAATTTGACTTTTAATAGGACTTAATGGAGAAAAAGGATTCATGTAGCTGACCCCACATAGTGGGATAAAGGCTTGATGTTGTTGTTATTGTTGTATTATTTGTTATTTTTACAATTTGCTTGGCTTTTCTTTTTTCTTTTACAGGAAGAGTTCTCAAATTAGGGCACTAATTTTTTATGTGTTCAGGCTTCTTACATCCAAAGCAAACAAAGTCAGAATAAATCTTAATATTCTTACCATTTTTATCTTTATTCCTCTTTTATTGATGCTTATGCTTTGGCGAGCTTTTTAATTTGTTTGATAAGTCATCACTTTCGTTACCAACAAAGCCACTTTTCTTTGAGTCTTCGGCGTTTAGTACTACCATTTCACCTGCATACAAAAGTCTTTGACCTAAACTTTGCTCATAGATGGTGGGTAAATTTATGTCACCACGCAGATTTTGATTTCTCCTACTTTGTAATCGAATACTACATTGAGAATAAAGTACAGTCTCAAGAGGCCGACACAATATTCTATAATAGATTCAATATC
>NW_021466103.1:0-215 GCF_001605985.2 Dendrobium catenatum
AGGAAATGGGTTTACTAATCTATGTGGGTGATAGTACATCTTACTAAAGTTGTGTGATGCATGCTGTGTTGGGGGTTTGCTAGGATGGCCTAATGTGAGTGATGCAATTTTATTTTCTAGTTCTTTTATTTTCTTTTATTTTCTCACTAAAATTTTTATTTTGAGCTGTCAATTCATTAACTTCTATTAATAGCAAGTGCTCACTATGATCTACT
>NW_021466104.1:0-253 GCF_001605985.2 Dendrobium catenatum
TTAATAACGTTCTTAATATTGGAGAGGAATAGGTATCGGAAGTGAGAACAGCAGCAGCAGTGGTGCTGGGAACTGAGGCTGATGAATCAGCCATAGAAGAAGAAAGCCGTTAGGCGTATGGCTCTGATACCATGAAGAAGTCATTGAGACAGAACTCAGGCAAACCCATAAGAATGGAGAAGACGATGAACAGTAAAATGCTTGATTTTCATTACGTTAAACCAAAGCCAATTACAGATATATATAAGTGAAT
>NW_021466105.1:0-250 GCF_001605985.2 Dendrobium catenatum
TCATGCAAAAGAAAGTTCAAACGGGATTGCTTAACTTAATTAGTACCTTCATAGGTGATGCAAAATTTATCCCAAATCTCTTTACCAGTTTTGCAGGTTGAAACTTGCATGTAATCCTCAGATTTCAAAGCACAAAAAAAACAGTTCAAACACTTTGCATTTAACTGAGCCAAATCACGTTCATCGAAAGTCCATTCAGTAAAAGCAACTGTAGTTTTAACACCATTAATTTCACGAGAAGGTGGAGAAT
>NW_021466106.1:0-304 GCF_001605985.2 Dendrobium catenatum
AGCCAAACAACCAACATTTACCTCCAACCAAACCAATAAGGTAAGGGGAAGAAGAAGGGTCAAAAGATACCACAAATAGCCCCCAAAATCTGTACAGAAAATAGGAAGGAAGATCACAGGAAACACAGCGAGGGAGCCACGGGAAAGCAGCCAGGGAGGGACCCGAGGAGCCAACACAGGAAACGGGACAGAGGGATTAATGGGAAAGTAGTCAGGGATAAAACCGAAAAGACAACAAGCCCACATCCATTATTCACAGGGAAGAAACTAAAGAGACATAAGAATGGGAAGAAACAAGCTCCAC
>NW_021466107.1:0-984 GCF_001605985.2 Dendrobium catenatum
GTGTGTGTGGACGTCAGGCTGGACCGAACAGAGGAAGGGGAATGAAATAGGAAGTTCGATCGCTGGAGAGGAGATCGGGCGTGAGGGAGCATAGTGGAGTCGGAGAGCTCGATCGTGTGGAAGCAGCGAACGAAAGCCTTGGCTTCGTTCGGTATTTAACGACGCTGAGGGAGGCTTGATCGAGGCGAGTCGTAGGATATCCGGGAATGGACGCGATCGCAGCCGGAAATCTGGACTGGCTCAGCGCCGTCTACAGAGAATAGTCCTGTAGCTAGTAGCGGGATTTCTGCAGGATTTGTGGAGATTTGGGCGTCTCGACGGAGCAGAGGTATGGGTATATTTTTTTTATTTTTTGTTTCTTTATACAAAGGTCAACAAATACCCCCGAACAAATGTGGTACGCGTCGAGAGCGAATCACATTTGTTGTATGCTGATTAACCCTGTGGATCTCTAGATATTTGTTCTAGATGTCACACAAGGATTTTTATTTAGTGGATCTCCAAAAATTTCGCTTGGATGTCACACTAAGGTTTTCATTTTTTCATAGATCTCTTGGATGGATCAATAGATGGTTGAGATATTGATTTCTTCTGCCCTGTGCTTTGTGCTATGGACATTGATGGAGAATTGTCTGATTTGTCTTTACTGACTTATCAGGTGGTTTTTGTACCTTCGGTCCTATGCTTCTCGCTTTGACGGGCTTGATGAAGGAGTAGATGCTGATGAACTAAACTCTTTAGGTTTGTATTAGGTCGATAGCGAAAAGTCATCGGTCCATAGCTTTGTGCATAACGGACTTGTTGATGACACAATCCACTTAGTTCAGCCTTGGGCTTTGTGTGAACTTTGGGATAATTTTCTTCGGTCCTTTGCTTTGTGCTTTGACGGACTTGCTGAAGAAAAATTCCTTCGATCCTCGCTTTGTACTTTACGGATTTGTTGAATAATTTGTAGGTTCTGGATTCAGTTGATAGTACCGAACG
>NW_021466108.1:0-206 GCF_001605985.2 Dendrobium catenatum
TTTCCTTTCAATTGTGCAGAATGGAACTACAGAATACGCCCTTCACCATCCAACTGAGACGAGGTGCTAGCATTCAGCTAGCTAATGCTGCTATCAACACTGGAAACTCTGAAGCCACCATCCGATTTGGAAGCTTAGAGTTTTCTGCAGCTACTGCAAAGACTGCTGTCGTACCTATTCACGGCATGACTGTTCGAGGCCATCCT
>NW_021466109.1:0-218 GCF_001605985.2 Dendrobium catenatum
ACTAGTTAATTAAGTGTATAATAATCGGTATAATTCTGAGCACATCGTTTTTTACCATTACTTACTGATCTTATTCATCTTTAAATGGTATGTCTTATCATATATTGGATGAATTTTATATTTTAGGTTGACTTTTTTTTTTATTTGAGAATCGATTCTAATAATTAATGCAAATACACAGCCTTAGTATTTTACAATCTTCTTTGTTAATAAATAAG
>NW_021466110.1:0-277 GCF_001605985.2 Dendrobium catenatum
GTATTTTGGTAGAGCTTGATGTTACGAAGAAACATGCAGAGAAAGTTTGGGTTGGATCTGTGGAATCGGGATATGTTCAAACGGTGATTTTTGATGAAATTCCTTTTTTTTTGTTCTCATTGTTTTTCTTTAGGACATTCTAAGGAATCATGTTCTATTTTACATCCTAATCGGATTGTTCCAAAAACTAAAATTCTCATTGCAATTTGCCGGGGGGACTGGAACAGGTAGCTGTTACTTTTCCTAATGTTGAAATGTTGATTGAGTCGAATGTAAG
>NW_021466111.1:0-302 GCF_001605985.2 Dendrobium catenatum
TATTTCATATTTAAATATCTTAGAATTTGGGATTTTTTGAATTTTGGGTTTTTTGGGTGGAGCTTGGATTTTAGGGACATTTGGGAGATATTTGAAAATGACTGTGAATCCCTCCGGCTGAGATAACCAATTAATGTGGCCATCATCGGGGTGTTTTGGGGTCACTTGAAAAATATTTGAATTTGTAGAAGTTTGAGGGCATTTTGAAATATTTTGTGAACCCCTCCGGTTGAGATCTGCGTTCAACACGGCCATCATCGGGGTGTGTGGGCTCCGAAAATTCGGCCCCGGCATCCACTCGC
>NW_021466112.1:0-666 GCF_001605985.2 Dendrobium catenatum
TGTCCTGGTGTGTACTTTTCATCGCATCGGAAGCATACGCCCTTAGCCCTCTTCTCATGCATCTCTTTCTCTGTCAGTCGTTTGAAGTTTCCTCCGTTTCCTCCTGTCTTCTCCTTGGTGGCTTCTCTATTCCCTTATGTTGTAGGGCCTTTCGGTGTGAGATGAGTGGTCGTCATCCTGTACGTGCCCCCGGTGCTGCTACTCCTGGCCCCCTTCTCCAAATTCTTCTGATTTTCCACCAGTTGGGCCAATTTCATGGCTTCCCCTAGGTCACGGGGTATCAACACCTTTACTGCTGCTCGGATCTCCGCCTTAAACCCTTTCATGAAATTTCCCTCTAATACTGTGTCTGAGAGTCGCTCCACCCTGCTAGCTAGGTGCTCAAACTGCTCCCGATAATCTGCTACTGATTCCTCCTGTGTTAGAGCAAAGAACTGCTCATATAAGCCTCCTCCTTGATCAGTTTGAAAATGCTCTATTATGCAGTCTTTAAATTCCCTCCAATTTCTGATTGGTCTCCTCTGTTCTCTCCATTGAAATCATGATAGGGTTTTCCCTTCTAAGCATAATCCGGCTGTCGTTAGCTTCTCTTCCTCTATTAGCCCATTGACGGCGAAGTATCGCTCCACTTTGTAAATCCACCCATACGCGTCTTCTCCTTCTAAT
>NW_021466113.1:0-219 GCF_001605985.2 Dendrobium catenatum
TTTACTCTACCGCTGCGTATATTCTAGTCCGCATCAATTTCATTTGATGAAAATGAATGCAAATTAATTATGCTGAATTTCAAATTCATTTCATAGTTCATTTTTGTTATATTTTAGTTGAATTTCAAAATATACTGCTAGCTGAATCTAATTGGTTCTTTTTTAAATTAAGGCAACAATTTGTTCTTTTTTAACATTAAAAGTAGAATATCATTTAAG
>NW_021466114.1:0-452 GCF_001605985.2 Dendrobium catenatum
ATTTTACTTCATGACAATGAACTTTTTCGCATGAAACCTAGTGAGTCAATATCTGAAATGTAGACTAGGTTTACACAAATAGCTACATCACTACTTGCCTTAAGAAGAGAACTAACAAACTATGAAAAAGTTAACAAGATTTTGAGATGTTTACCTTCTTCCTTTGTTGTAAACATTATTGCCATTACTGAGTCTAAGGATTTAAATGCTTATTAAGTCGATAACTTACTTGGATCGTTAATTTCTTACGAGTAAGGAGTGAACCAAAGGTAACTTGATGTAGGTGAGAAGAAAAAGGAGAAAAATGTAGCCTTAAAGGCTAATGATTTAGACATTGATTCTTCTGGTTTTGAAAGTGATGTTATTGCTTTAATCACTAGGAAATTTAAGAGCTTCTTAAGGAAAAAGCAAAAGCATCATCAGAAATGACACAAAGGTAAGAACCACAAGAA
>NW_021466115.1:0-1425 GCF_001605985.2 Dendrobium catenatum
TTTCTTTTGTCTTTTATTTTCTTTTGCTTTTGTTTCCGTTTTGTTGTTTTAACTTTTTTTCGTGTGTTATTTTTTTTCCTTTTGTCTCTCTTTACTTAGTTTTTAAAATCATCGCTAATATGGTATTATATTCCTTGTCCTTGCTTTTAGAAATTTGTAGTCAATATGTTTTTATCTACTCAATCTCTTAGATTGTAGGAATATTTTTGTGATTGTGTCTCTTTCTCTAACCTATTTTAGTGGCATAGTTTTCTTTTCAAATCAAAAGTCTATCTCAAATTAAAGATTGGTCATGGAATTGAGATCTTCTCTTAGGTTTACTTAAGCAAAGCTATCTTATACTTATAATGTTTAAAATTTTTTTTTGTCACATCAAGATTTCTCGTTACTCTTGTCTTTGATTATTAATTATGCTTGTGGTAACTCTTCCTTATGTTAGAGAGAGTGCTCCTATTCTCTAATTCTGAGAAGATATATTCACAACTTTGTTTTAAAAGATTAAAAAAGAGAATATAGCTTGCAAAAATAATAAAACTTGGCCAATGATGCCAATAAAAGATGCGCAAAGATGCCAAAAATTGAAAAATCTATAAAAAGATGCGCAAAGCGCCATGAAATTGACAAGAGGCATAAAATGAGCCCACTCAAAAGCAAGCTATTCTCCCTTTTTTAATCTTTTAGAACTTAGAAGTTTTGGTTTTCAAAGGCTTGATTCCAATTATTTTGCGATCGTGACAAATTTACTTTACTTCATTATTTTATAAAGATGTTTTTTTCTTAAGCCAAGTGATGGGTGGATCCCTTTTATCATATCCAATTAATTCTTTGAGTTAGGTTATTGATTTCAAAAGATGATTCTACCCTAAGAAAACGTCAGAGCTAAGGGTAACCATGATCGGATATTCAACTATTCTATAGATTGATGAGCTTATTAACAAATTAACTCACAAATTTTTAAATCAATCACATGGAATACTATATCATGTTCATGCCTTGGTTTAAAAAAAAAAAAAAAGGGAAGATGGATCTCTTTGCTTTGCTTTTTTGTTCCCTCCTTTTTGATATGTCAAAAGGGAGAGAAGTTTATGAGGTTCCTTTTTTTTTCATCAAATCTTGAACTTTTGCTACTAACTGTTTTCGTAGTATTTTTCCATCATCAAAAAGGGGGAGATTAAAGTTTATGAGGTTCCTTTTCTTTCATCAAATCCTGAACTTTTGCTACTAATTATTTTCGTAGTATTTTACCATCATCAAAAAGGGGGAGATTGTTGCAAACCTATATTTTGATGATTGACAAACACTATTTCTCTTGGACTACTTGTTGCTTCTAACTTTTCAAGAATCGAGAATCAGACGATCAAGAAGAAGCTAAGTTCAGGATTGCGTATGTTTAGGGTTGAGTCAGTCTGTACTTTTGTTTTTCAC
>NW_021466116.1:0-355 GCF_001605985.2 Dendrobium catenatum
AAAATGTAATGCATGCAAATAGAAACTATCTTAACAAGGTGAATGTTCCAATGTATTTGAATTATTTATTTCATTTTAAATTTTAAAACTTATATACTCCTACTAATAAAAATATATATTATATCTTCTCCTTAAATAAAATTCTAACAAGTTAGCTGGCTTGAAGAATTTGTAGTCATTAAAGTTGGTAAAAATTTCAAGACAGCTAACTTGCCAACACAGTCTACAATTTATTTGAATAAATGAGTAAGGTGGAGAGCAATAGTCAAAATTTTTTTATCAAAATAATTTTCTTTGTCCCAGTCAGATGGAGGCAGGGAAATTATGCCGGGTAACTGATCTGGTCGTGTCTCTT
>NW_021466117.1:0-241 GCF_001605985.2 Dendrobium catenatum
GACTACTAAATCAGGAGGCTCTGAACTTTGAGGTAATAAACCTCTTTGCTTCCACCACCCTCAAATTTCTTCTCACCCTAGCCTTCCCTTACAATTCTGAACTCCTTCTAGAATTCCTAGCCAATCTGACTTATACCGTCGACAACCTCACTTTCCATTCTTTTGTTTGTCATCAAAATGTTGAAATAATCAAAGATGACATCACCCAACACATTGGGCTATCTACTGAAGGGCCTATGGT
>NW_021466118.1:0-630 GCF_001605985.2 Dendrobium catenatum
TGTTGCTCTGGGATGGACCGGCTGGTCCGGTCCATCATTGCCTTTCCTCCTTAATACTTAAACTGAAACTTCTTTAGTTGATTACGTACAAACATACATATGAGATTTTCACGGTAATTAATCTTAAACTTTTTGCATATTCCTCTTTACTGTAGCTTGATCCCATTACTTGTTAGTACTTTTCAGATTATTTGATTAATTTTTTCTTTTATTTAGGTACATAACCCTACTCAAAGTTTTGCAATTCATTTATCTAATTCACACGTAGCTGACTTTTTTTTTCTAAATAAATTAGCTTTTACATCATGTTTCTCTCACAATCGGCTTGGTTCATTTGAATCAACATCGCCGGTCTGTTTTTTTTTTTTAATAAACCATCTTCTATATCATGTTTCTCTCACAATACGCCTTTTTTTGCAGCACTCTACAATTTCAAACTTCAAATCGATTGCTATGAAACTTACTTGCGGCCCGTTTGGGACGGCTTTCTCATTGCTTCTTAAAACAATTTTTAATTTTTGTTATAAAAAATTACTTTAAGCAATAAGAAAGCCGTCCCAAACAGAACATTGATCTATTTAACTTAGTATGGGTTTTAAACTCACTATGATTATTTATTTATTTATGACA
>NW_021466119.1:0-2140 GCF_001605985.2 Dendrobium catenatum
GACCCCTAATTGACCAGGGGTCTGTGGACCTCCCAAATGGGATCCACCATGGTAGAGTGTGGAGGTTATACGATCGCATCACCCCAAAGGATAGAAACGATCGCAGGCCTCTACGCTCTTTACAAGCAGGCCAATATGAGGGCAGATTAGATCCTACATACGTCAACTATTGAGGATAAAGGCTCTCACTAGTGTACCCTGATGGGTGATAATATACATGAACTGATCAGTGTGACGGGGTTTCCCCCACCCAATATATTAGCTAGAGTGGGATTTATTTATTATGGAATTCCATTTCCCACAGGCACAAGCTCTTGTGATTAATTACATCTCAGACCGAAGCTTGATAATACTCTTAATTAAGGATATGATATTATTCTTCCCAAAAGGGGATTGATACAAAGGGGAGACTTGGAAATCCTACTCAAAGGGAAAGAAATGGCTCAAGTCAGCTTAGTGAGCATACATGGTTCATCTCAGCATCCAGAGAGACTAAGGTAGAGAGGAGAGACTATAGAAAGGAAGTAGATCACTCAAAGAATATAGAGAGAAAAGAAAGAAGTGGCGTCATCCATGTGATGTGGATAAGCAAGATTTATATTCCATGAAGGAACTTACCCACCGATTAGTAATACTACGAGACGCCTAGTGTAGTAGCCTTGAATTCTAGATCTAAGGTGGGTTTAGTGTTCTACACCAAACATTAACACTCGTATCCTAGCTAACACACCTGGGATTATATCTTGAATGAAAAGGAATGCCAGCTAACCACCTAGATGCATAAAATCCATGCTATAAAGTCTCTAATGAAAGATGGGTAGGTAGATCAATTTTTGGAAGTAAGGCTGATGTCTACAAAATTTCTTAATTGGCCTTGGACTATTGTAGGGTGAATGCTCTTAAAGCTAATGTAATTAAATTTTAATTAAATTTATTTCTAATGTAATGCATGCTAGTTGAAGAGGCTTTCAAATCATGAATGCTTAGGATTTTAAAAATAGGGTTATAAAAAATGTTTTTAGAATAAATAAAGCTTCCCCAAGTCCGGCACCTTATTCTCGTAGGTCAGATTATTCAGACTCTACCCGCAGGCGGGGAAGCGTTTTTTTAGAAGGAGAAAAAAGAATGAAGTAATATTCATGAGATCCCGGATGATTCCTGCTATTCCCTAGGTCATTAAATTTGTATGTTATTTAATTCCTATAATATTAATTTTTAATTACAAGTAGAAAAAATTGTTTTTGCTAAAGAGCCTAGCAAAAACAGGCCAAGCACGTGCAAGAAAGAAACCTAAAAAATGCAAATTTTACTACTCACACAAAATAAATACATAAATATAAATCTTTAGAATAAATTAAAGTCTAAAGTCCACGACAATTGCCATATAAATATAACTCAGGGTCTACAGAAAAGTAGTGGTGGTCAGGCCCCACCGATAATACCTAGATTCTAATCCTACTGAATGACCCAAGTCTTAAAAGCAAGGCATTTCATCTTCAAGTATTTATATTTAAGTAGATCATCTTTCTCTAGATTATCTCCCTTCGGATCGTCTCCTTCGGACTCCGTATAGTCCGTCCTTCAAAAGGGTATCGGCCTTTCTTTTTCTCTTTGGGCACCTACTATTTGAAATGTGATGCTTTTAAATAAAGGCTTTCACAACTTGATGTATATAAAAATTACATTACATTTGAAAAAAGAAAATCTAGACTCTCATGCATGGTTATCCTAATAAAAATCACAAGCAATAACATCCCAAGCAGTTTATATAGCATAACCCAAGCAGTTTATATATGAAGAAAAAAACACATTACCAATCACACTTGGCCATGCTCTTTTAATTTAGGGAGGAAGCTTTAGCAAATTATGGAGTACATGTAGAAAATACCATTAGTTTTAAAGCTTAATAATTATTTCCCCCTTAATTAGCACTGCACTAACATGACCACCTACATAATACATTATTAGTATAAAAGCGCGCCTAGCCCATTGGAAATCTAATGCATAATGTTACAAATCTATTTTCACGACTTATGTTTTGATGATTGACAAACACTATTTCTCTTGGACTGCTTGTTGCATCTAACTTTTTCAGGAATCAAAGATCGGATGAACAGACGAAGCCAGTTCAGGATTGCAT
>NW_021466120.1:0-408 GCF_001605985.2 Dendrobium catenatum
TTTAGTGTTTTCCTTTGTGCTAGATTTCAAGCTGACCCTAAGGAGTCCCACATGACTGATGTTAAGAGAATTTTTAGATACCTTTTGGGGACACAAGGCTTAGGGATTTGGTACCCTAGACAAAGCACTTCTTTTGAGATTATTAGATTTTCTGACTCTGATTTTGCAAGGTGCAAGGTGGATAGAAAAAGCACTTCATGAACTTATCAATTCATTGGACAGTCTTTTGTCTCTTAGTCTAGTAGGAAGCAAAACTCTATTGCACTTTCCACTGCTGAAGCTGAATACATCGCTCTTGGAAGTTGTGTGACCCAAGTCCTTTGCTTGAAACAACAGGTATTGGATTTAGGATTACCTGTAGGCACCATCTCCCATATGCATCTCTAAGAATCCTATCTAACATTCAAG
>NW_021466121.1:0-736 GCF_001605985.2 Dendrobium catenatum
ACACAATGAATATGTAATTCTTATGTTATGATTTAAAATATATATATAAACAGACCTTAAATAGGCTTAAATTAAATACAAATGTTCTTCACGACATTTTTGGCTGCATTAGATGAAACAAATTAAATCGTTTTTTAATTTCGAAAATAATGGTCAGCCTTCCCAAGCGTATTGCCGAAAACAAATTAAATCATTTATTAATTCAGAATTAGCATCCTTTGATTGAAAGAAAAAAAAAAATCAAATTAATTGTCTTTTATATATCATTTGCCGCACGTATCGTACGATTGATAAGGATATATAAATATTATGTCATCGAAAAGGAGAAATTATTGTGTACACAATCCGAACGCAGAGTAAAGTTCGGATACTACGTATTTACTGTATATTTTACTGCGTATTTTTTTATACATAAGTTTTTCGTGGCAAATAAACAGCAAATAAATAATACTCACTAAATACAAAATAAATATGTAAAAAAAACAATACTCATTAAATAAACAATAAATACGCAAAAAATACGTAGAAAAAACAATGTATAAAAAAATACGCAGTTAAATAAGCAGTAAATACGCAGCATCCGAATCTTATTCTGCGTTCAGATTGTGTAGACAATAAAAATTGGTCCAAATTTTGAACGACCTCTGTTGCACGCATACGTAGGGTTGAAGCAGGCCATTTCATACTTATAATTAGAGAGAGAATGTTTTATTAGTCACGTCACGTTGCTTGTATT
>NW_021466122.1:0-259 GCF_001605985.2 Dendrobium catenatum
ATCTGAGTAAACCTAGTGTACATGTCAGAAATCGATTAATGAGGTTTCACACAAAAAAGTTCGTAGTCATGCAAGAGAATATTTAAACGGGATTACTTAACTTCATTGGTACCTTCATAGGTGATGCATAATTTATCTCAAATCTCTTTACCAGTTTTGCAAGTTGAAACACGCATGTAATCCTCAGATTTCAAAGCACATAAAAAATAGTTCAAACACTTCGCATTTAATTGAGCCAAATCACGTTCATCGAAAGTCC
>NW_021466123.1:0-900 GCF_001605985.2 Dendrobium catenatum
ATGGCTCAACTTAATGTTGTAAGCAAACCAAACATTCGACGAGCTACTCGTTGTTCGATTAGATTAAAGCTCATTTGTGATCGTTTAATTAACTAAACAAGCAAATTTAAAAAATATTTTAAATACTCGAACCTTAAATAAACAAGCTTGAACACTAATGTGTTCGACTCATTTATGTTCGTGAACCACATCATTTGAAGCTCGTGAACAAGATTGACATTAGGCTCGATAAGAAGCTTGATTAAAGCTCGATTAATGTACAAGAGACATTTCACATTTGTCCATGTTTACTTGATTGTTTGTTTAAAATATTCATGAACAAATATAAGATTAATCATATATCACTTGTTCGTAAACGAGCTCATTTGATAACTAAAAAAAAGCTAGTTATATATGTCCATAAACTTGCTCATTTGATAGCTCAAGAATACTCGTTAGATATGTTCATGAACGTGCTTGTTTGATTTTTTAAAAAAATTCACTAAACATGTTCACGAACATACTCGATATAATTATTTATTAGGAGGCTTGATAAAGCTCATTTGTTAAGTTAATGAAATTATAGAAGTATAGCTCGTTTATAGTTCGTTAAGGATTGTTTGTTTAAAGCTCGATAAGCACTAAACAAATTGAACATAAACTGAACATGAGCACTAATTAATTTAAACGAATCAAACATGAACACAAATAATAAAGAACGAATAAATCACAAACCAAACATGAACAAGTTGATAATAAATGAACACAATCATAAACAGTACTCACATATATACTTGGCTCGGCTCGATTTGTCTGCAGCCCTCTGTCAACTTGTCTATGCCCACTTTTGACAATTGAAAGATGAGAAAGCATGAGGGGGGCTCTTGTTCTGGATTTCCTTGGAAAGGATGACTTTATATG
>NW_021466124.1:0-271 GCF_001605985.2 Dendrobium catenatum
CAATTAGTTCAATATGCTTCTTATTTAATGCATCATAATCATCAAGAAGTAACATTTGATCTTTATCTAAATCAGAATGTTCTTTAACTAAGTTAGCATGCTCAATTTGTAAGGAACTTAATTCAATACTAAGTTTAGCATGCATTTTCTTCAGTTTCCTATACGAGTCATGAATATTCTCAGAAATAATTAAAGCAATAATTCATCATAAGAAAGTTGACATACCTCATCTTCATCCAATTGATCAAGGTTATCATTAGCCATAAGACAC
>NW_021466125.1:0-203 GCF_001605985.2 Dendrobium catenatum
GACCGGATTCATTTATTTTAAATCGATTAGGTGTTTAACTGGCTCCCCAATCCAGGCCGGGGTAAGTCCAGATTTGCACTGTATTAGTTAGGTTCGGGTCACTTTTTAGTACCCAACTTAGACTTAGGTTCTGAGGCTAGCTCGGGCTATAAGACCTCAACCTCTAGGAATTGAATCCCAAATTTTTAATAAAATTGATCATT
>NW_021466126.1:0-212 GCF_001605985.2 Dendrobium catenatum
GTAGAGGGCAGGTCCACATGTGCCTTCAACATGTAAAGTGTAGCCTAAGATCTAAACCAGGTCAAGTATCGCTTCACCATAAAGTAATAGTCACCACCACGAACAAGTCTAGCCACAATGTGTGCTCTCCTACTCTCCCACCAAGCTATATATGTATGGTGGTTAATTATAAGTACGAATAATTTTCAGGTTATAATTATAAATAAAATTAA
>NW_021466127.1:0-363 GCF_001605985.2 Dendrobium catenatum
TTACTGCAATGCCCTCACCCAAGAAATTATGGGCATCTATTTATACTTGTTGAGGTGTAATTGAAGAGAGATTATTACATCATCCAAATTTTATTAGGGCATTTAATAAATATATAATTTTATTTTTTGTTATGTATTCATTATGTATTTTTATAGAATTATTATGATTCTCCCATTCGAATACCGCACATAATAATTTCTCATAATTGAGGCATGACGATCTAATAAATTCAATGCCCTCACCCAAGAAATTATGAGCATCGATTTATACTTTTTGAGGTGTAAATATTGACAGCACGGAAGAATCATCAGAATTCTGTGATGATATATAATAAATATATAATTTTATTTTTTATTGCGTAC
>NW_021466128.1:0-394 GCF_001605985.2 Dendrobium catenatum
TTTAAATGCTTAAATTTTCAAACTTATTGGACAAGTATTTTATCTCCTAAAATTTTTCCTAAGCTCTTTAAACCAAATCCTTATTTTTATCCTTAATATCACTAGATTTAAGGGATTGAAATCAATGTTTTTCTAACCCTTGACCATATACATAAATATACAAGCAAGCACAATCAATTCCTAAATCTAAGAGAGCCTAAGCTACTAACTCTTGACCATATACATAAATACAAGCAAGCATAATCAATTCCTAAATCTAAGAGAGCCTATGCTAAATGAGAGTGTGTGCACCTTATAATGCAAAGATTAAATATAACATATATAATCAAAGACTAAATTAGTGAACTATCAAGATATGATTAATTGTTTAATAATCATCACCTATTAATTCTAC
>NW_021466129.1:0-217 GCF_001605985.2 Dendrobium catenatum
GAACCAACTCCACATAATAAGCTAACATAAAGAATATTTTTTCATATTAATGAGCTAAACTTTAGCTCAAGAAATAATGAGCTAGAACTAAGTAGCTCCCAAGAATTTAGCTCAAAATCAAAGCAACCATGGACCAACTCGAGAGGCGACCAGCAGCCCAAAGACCAAAAGAACCCAAGCTGTTTAGACCCCCCCTTGCCTACATCAATTCTCCTCC
>NW_021466130.1:0-538 GCF_001605985.2 Dendrobium catenatum
GTTCAGAACAATAATATATCATCCTGGATGATCAGAATAAATCGTGGAATATGGTCTTGAACATCGCTCTGAAAAAGAGCTGTCCGATGTCCAATCGTCCAGCGTATTGTCCCAGGCGAACCTGCGATCGTCTAGGATGATTTGATTGTTCAATAAAGTCATAATTGCTTTCCTTAAATGCTAGATTAATTTTGGGAAAAAATGTCCTGGATCGTCCTGGATGATATTTTATAGTCCTGGACGATTCCCTGGACGATGTCAAAAAATAAGTAATTACTAAATAGATCTGGCGGTAGATTCTTTCTATTTTGAGCCCATCATCATGGCCGATACAAAATCGTCCAGGATGATATTTTTTGCATAATGACAGCTTCTTTAATGAGGATGTCCTAATTAGAGTTTCTTCTTTTGAACCGATCATCCAGGACGATATAAAATCGTCCCGGACAATGTTATGAAAAATAGTAAACTCTAGGGAACTTAAAAAATATTCCAAGTTATAAAGCATCAGGAGCCACACCAAATACAATAGACTCAA
>NW_021466131.1:0-255 GCF_001605985.2 Dendrobium catenatum
TTGATTGCCTTTTCTTTTGTGTTGTTTGATCTGCTGTTCTACCAGAGTTTTCTCCTCTTTGGTTTCTTTTCTAGACTTCCTGGGCTGTGGATTGTTTCTTTTTTCGCCTGGTTAAATCCCTATTCCTTCTTTTGGCACTAGAGGTTCTATTATATGGACATCATTTTTCCATTTCTGTTGAGTTTTTCTCTGATTATTGGTGGGTGGATGCTACTCTTTGTTATTCTGATAAGTTATTGGTGGAGCTGGAACTTA
>NW_021466132.1:0-694 GCF_001605985.2 Dendrobium catenatum
TGGAAGAAAGTTCTGAAACAAATTCCAAAGCCAGATCTGGAATCAGTTCAGTCAGTCTGAAAGTTCAGGCCCCATGACCCGATGCGAGCGGGACCCGTCCCGGTCGGGTTGGGTCGTGATAGAATGACTGGTCGGTTGAAGACGCCGTTCAAGAACGGTCCATGCGTCATGGGTTGTAACGGATGTGATGATGTAAGGAAGAATGGATTGTGAAATTGTAGAAAATAGGGCTGAAAGGAGATTACTGTCGGCGGTTTTCCAGCGAATGTAGGCGTCGAATGTGGTGTCATCGGGAGCCTGGATTGTTCCGGTGAGATAACCGGAGTAACCATTGGCAGCAAACTGTTGAAGAATTTGCATACGCCAAATCGGGTAATTATCCGGCGCGAGAGGGTGAGGAGCTAAGTTCTTGATGTTAGACACAAGAAATTTTAGATGTTGAGGTATGATAATGGAGTCGGCGGAAATTTCGGGTTGAGTGGTGGTGGAGGAGGAGGCCGGAGGAACGGAATTGGTAGAGGTTTGATCTCCCATACCTGTGTCTGATACCATGAGAGAAAATATTCAAGAAGAGGAAAGAAGAGAGACGTGCGAAGGAAGAAGAATAGTAAGAGATAAAATTGTATTCATTGATTGATGTGGCTGTATAGGAGTTACAAGTATATAAAGAAATAACTGTGGCAGAGAAGTAAAT
>NW_021466133.1:0-368 GCF_001605985.2 Dendrobium catenatum
ATTAATTGCTTAGAAAACATCAAGAATTAGTTAATATCCATCTCAAAAAAGATTAAGGGATACTAACCCCAAAAATGTATTGAATTAGTTAAAGCAATAGCCAATTCACAGAGAAATTATTTGGTGTGGACTCCAGACGTAGCTCTACGTCCGAAATCCAATATCGTGTCGCCCTATGGCGGCCCAACAACCTGACGTCCCAACGACCTGACCTAATGAAATTATAATTTTTTTTATCTTTTTTAATTTATCGCGTGACTCAATGACCTAACCTGTTCTAGAGGCAAAAAGTGACTTTTTACTAAGAGAACAGAGGTGTTTCAGTGGAAAATTAAAAAATGAGGCCTTTCAAATTCTCTTATTTCATG
>NW_021466134.1:0-331 GCF_001605985.2 Dendrobium catenatum
TCTCTACTTGTGAATTGGGATTACTTCACTCTTTTCTTATTTCCTTCTAGATTTCTTGTGAGAATATCTGTCAAGGAGATCCGGTTCGTTGCTGACACTTGGAGAGTGTAAATAGCTGAAGGGTTCGCTGCCTACACTCGGAGAGTGTGAACAGCCGAAGGGTTCGCTGCCTACACTTGGAGATTATGAATAGCCGAAGGGTTCTCTGCCTACACTTGGAGAGTGTGAACAGCCGAAAGGTTCTCTGCCCATACTAGAAGAGTCTAAAAGGACAACGATTCTCTGCCAACACTAGGGATTGTGTGAAAGGACGGGACGGTTCTCTACCAAC
>NW_021466135.1:0-417 GCF_001605985.2 Dendrobium catenatum
AGTTTTTTTTATCGTGTAGAGAATAAAAATACGATCAAAACGAGGTATTACACATCGAAAACGGAGAGAAAATGAATTTTTGGTGATTTTTCAAAGTTAAATACCTTTAAAAATCTTTTAAAATTATTTAAAATCGGATTTGGCGGCTGGCGGGCCCGGGGATGACACGTGGCAGCCCGGGATTGGATCCCGGGACCGCAGCCAATCATTGGCGGCGGCGCAATATTGCGCCGCCAACCAATGATTGCGGCTATCATTGTCGCAATCACACGGCCATTAAGCCACGTCGGACGAGCGTGCAAACCGTCTGATCTCCCGCGTCTGAGATGGATGGTCGTGATGTTGCCACGTGGCAGACGAACCGCGGACGGAGTTCAGCGGTCAAGCCAGACCGCGGAAACCCGCCGATCTGGACCG
>NW_021466136.1:0-377 GCF_001605985.2 Dendrobium catenatum
CGAAAATGGGTGATTTTCCTGTAGTGAAATAAAACAGGTCATCTTCTTTGCCCCAACTAATGCAACCCGGTCCCGGACGGTTATACATTTGAATTCTATAAAGCTACTTGGAATGTTATTGGCAAATAAGTTTGTGATGTTGTGTTATCCTTTTTTTACCTCTTCGTTTATGCCTGAACAAGCAAAAAATACTGCCATTGCTCTATCCCTAAACAACCTCATGCTTATAATTTGTCACTGATTACAAACCTATTTTATTATGCAACTCCTTTTACAAGATTATAGCCAAGATGCTGCTGGCTAATAAGATGAAATGTGTTATGTCATATATTTTACATCAGAGTCAAACTGGCTTTATTAAGAATCACATCATTTCT
>NW_021466137.1:0-554 GCF_001605985.2 Dendrobium catenatum
TATATATATATATATATATATATCTTTTGCTTGGAGCCCCCTTTCAAGAGGGAGGAGTGGTCGAGGAGGAACTCTGGGTGTCGAATCAAAAGAAGTCTAGGCCTCAGGTGGTGGTTCGATAAAAGTCTAGGCCTCTGGTTGTGGTCTAGTAGAACTCTGGGCTTCAGGTGGTGGTTCGGCATAACTCCAGACACCAGGTGATGGTTTGGCAAAAGTCTGAGCCTCAGGTGGTGGTCTGACAGAAGTCTGGGCCTCAAGTGGTGGTCCGATAGAAGTTTGTGCTTCAAGTGGTGGTCTAAAAAAACTCCAGGCACGAGGTTGTGGTCTGGTAGAACTCTAGGAGTCAAGTGATGTCCCGGTAGAAGTTTGATCCTCAAGTGGTGGTCCGAAAGAATTCTAGACCTTAGATGGTAATCTTGTAGAAGCCTGGGCCTCTGGTGTTGGTCTAGTTGAACTCCGGGTGTCAGGTGGGGCTCTGGTAGAACTCAAGGCATCAAGTGGAGGCCCGACATAAGTCTTGTTGAGTCTAGTAAATAGGTTGTTAAACCTAAGTT
>NW_021466138.1:0-903 GCF_001605985.2 Dendrobium catenatum
ATAACATCAATATAAGGTGTCATTCATATAAGTGAACGTTAGAGCTCTCTTCCTGATCTAAGTGGTAAGAGAGCAATCACTGGGAAGTCTACTAAGCTTCAAATACTCAATGAAGGGGGATCTCCAACTTAACTCTTCCTCAACAACAAAAATTACAAAGGTCTAATCAGGATAAGACAATAATACATAGCATAAGGCTTGGTGATATTGGATAGTAATAACATTGTACTTTGAGTTGGGTCAGCCAACACCTTAGCAAGTTTAGCAAATGCATCTACTCTACATCTTTAGAATTAGGGATTATAGACAAATTTAATTCATGGATAAGGCATAAGAGCTTCATTGCCCTATTATGATAAGGCAAGAGCTAAGGTTTGAGAACTTTGATGATATCAGCTACTTGATTAATGATATATTGGTAATACTCAAAGATCTTAACTAACATAATATTCATTTGAATGGTAAAATCAAGTCTTAAAATTAAAGCTTCTAACTTAGCTTTATTATTATTACATATCTGAGGGACTATAAGAGAAACAAAGGGCATATCCTTTAGGGGATACGAAGATGAGGCCCAAACCTACTTTAACTACATAAGCTTCATTTGCATTAAGTGACTTGATGGAAGATGCGCTATCAATGTAAAACTCCCAAGTAAGAGACTCATGTTCTTCCACACTTATAACTAACTCATTAGGAAGATATTCATTGAGTGAAAAATCTACAGGGATCAAGTGAGTATCAAGAAAATTAGATAAAGCATGTCCTTTAATGGCTAGTTAAGGAAAAAAGATAATTTAAAATTACAATAAGATCATGGGACAACATGCCAAATGACTTAATAGGGTCAGACGAGTCATCAAATACTATAAAGGGTTTACTCTAGAAATAAAATTGATCTTG
>NW_021466139.1:0-1339 GCF_001605985.2 Dendrobium catenatum
GTTGTGAGATTTGTAATGCTTTAAGTGTAGAATGTTAACAAATAAAAAAGACTAAGCATAAATTTAAGTTAATTGTTGCAAAGATAAGGATGCTCAGTTGGATGAGTGGTTTCAAACTTAGAGATAGAATGTTAAATGAGTATATACATGTAAAGGTTGGAGTAGTTCTAATGATAGATAAGATTAGAGAGAGTCACCTTAAATGGTTTGGCCACATAAACCTTTGGCCTTTTGATGACTTGACTAGGACAGTAGATGTATTAGATCCATGTTTACAAGACGGTAGAGGTAAACCTAAAAAATATAGTTATAAAATATTAGAAATGACATTTTTTTATTTTATTTAAATGAGAATTTGATTCTTAACTGTGCACAATGAAGAAAAATGATTCATGTAGCTGACTCCACGTAGTGAGATAAAGGCTTTGTTGTTTTTGTTGTTGCTAAAAAACTTATGGTAATAGAGTTGGTGTTTAATATCTTAACTTTTAACAAAAATTTAGTAAATAGAAAAATTTGTAAAATACAATTTTTTTTTCTTACAAGAAAGCTCAATAAAAGAAAAATTCATGATACGTGGCATAGTCATAACAATCCACTATAGAATAGGAGAAGCAAGAATTCTCCATTTGAAATAGTTAAAAAAATGAGATCATTTATAATTGAGAAAAATCATCTAGTTTGTCTTGTAGAAATTACAAAATCAAGTGTCCACTGGTAGACAATTAAAACTTAACAACATGATTAAATGTTGATAAAAGTCAATGGAGATAGTGTTTGTATGGTGATGGTCATCCATATTGATAGGTAGAAAATGGAAAACAATTCTTTAGTTCTCTACGTTCTTTAACCTCCCTTTTTGGTAGAGAATGAAGCTAAGTTTATAAGCTTCTTAATATAGGCATTTTGATAAATTTGATCAAAATTCAAAGAACTCAATTACACAATCCAAATTAATTCCCTTGATTATAGATCATTTGTTAAATACTTGAACTTGTTAATGATGTTACATTGTAATGATCTTGGCTCATTAGATTTGTCTCGTCGAGCCGATTGATTTGACTATAACTCTATAAGCATGTAATAACTAAAGTTTGTTTGGTCCTTATTAATGTTTAGAAATTTTTAGATATATTTTGTGTGTTTGATTTGAGTTCAATTGTACTATCAATTGATTCACTTGGTCAATATGATTAGTTCAACTATAAATTTGTTGCAATCAAAATTCTAATAATTCTACATTTAATATAAAAAACTTTAATTTAAATATTATCTCATGTTTCATGCGGATCATATAAAAAAATTTTAGACATATCAAATTACCTTCCCATTCTAGACA